>NC_053403.1:8826447-8963947 GCF_016859285.1 Xiphias gladius | reverse complement strand
CACAATGAAAATATCTTTTTGTCCCTCACATTAATCTAGTGTCCACAGTTACTTGTAAAAACTAACAGCTTCACATATAAGGCGTACAGTTTTCCCTTAATCACAATAAACGTTTGGACTTCAGTCATCTGGATTGAAAATGCAACAGCCAGGTTGAGCAATACTAAACCAGCAACTGTAACTTAATCTAAACACATAAATGTAGCTTGGTCCCAGACCTCTGAATATAGGTCTGATGTTGTGCTTATTGGCAGCTATTTCAGCTGGGTGGAGAAACACGTCGACCTATCAGAGCTTTGTAGTAGGGGTCGTCCAATTATCAGCCTGATCGATCATCGGATCCGAAAAGGAACATTGCTATGATTATCGGAATCGTTGCTTTTTTAATCTGATTGCAGATAAAAATAAATTAAAAATGCGCTGCTTTGGCTCTGATGCAGCCCCCGCTTTCTGAAGAGGATGCATATGGATGCATTAAAGGAAAGGTCTAAAAAGTGCAGTATGGGAGTATTACAGTCAACCAACACCAGGACAGGCATTCTGCAATGCATACACCTATTTTGTTTGTTTATTTGTATATTAAAATTTTCAGTTAACTTTAAGTAATACTGCTGGGAGCTCCCTGCACTTTTCAATGTTTTTTTAATGTTGAAAAGTTATTTTTTAATTAGACATATGCTTAAAGGCTTTTTAGTTTGTGTTATTTTAAAGTTTTGGCGCCAAGATTTTAACTTTTACTGCGAATGTAAATCAGTTCCAAATATTGGTTATTGGTTTCCTTGATTACTAATAATCGGTATTGGCCCTGAAAAAAACACATCGGTGAACTCCTGGTTTGTAGGCAGGATTAATAATGCACTGCCTATATACTATAGCTAGCTAGCTACGTAGCTACTTCCATTAAAACTAGCCAGAGAAAACTGACGACAAAAAATTGCAAGTGTTGATGATATTGACGTAGTTGTACAGTTATTATCTTACACGGATAACATGTCATAACATGGCATTTTAGTCTGATTAAAGGTGCCTGGTGTTACAATTTTTAAAATCTTTTAATTATTACTGCATTAATTCTGGAATATTACTATAATTAGACCAATGAACAAACCAGACCATTAGGAGGAAAACTGGCAGAACGTACATTTTACATCAGATTCTGCAGCTCATAAATAAATGTCATGAATTGCTTTACACAACACAGGGCTCTTCTCTTCCACTGAGGGTTTCAGTCTCTCAGACCGGTTTATATTGAAACAAACACAATGAAAGTAGAAAAAAAATATTTTCAGAATTATTATTTTCATTTCTAAAGACAAAGAAGACAAATGAATACAGGCCAACATTATGTCGGGTCAGCAAGGTCAAGTAGCGACATCTTGGGGTTTCTGTACCAGTCATATCTGTTTAAAATAATAGCACCAAGGTATCATAATAAATTTGACAATGTCATGTTTAAACACTGATGTCTCAGCGTTTTGACATTTTAAAATACACTTCATAATGTCAATTTCAGGTACTGTGACCATGTGGGGAGTGAGTCAGAATGATGTGAGGACTTGGATATATGAGCAGTTCTGTGGTAACAGGGGCCTGGCTTCCTGGCACACACTAGCTACACCATACTGATTCTCAGCCAGCAGCCCGACCTACACCAGGTCAAATTTATGGGTAGATATTTAGCTCGTCTCTGCCACTCTGCAGGGCAGAAAGAACAACATTGGGCCTCTTCGCTGGTTGTGCTTCAGGCCCAGTGATATTTCCCCTCAGAGGAACCAGCCTGGCTGCACATAACAGGCCTGTTGAGAGTAAACTGAAAATGTCAAAAACACCCTACCACTCTTCTCTTCAAAGTTAGCATTTGCTCCGTAGCCTCACTTTATCATAAGGTCTGTCTTTAAGACCTGAGTTTTGAACATAGTTGCCATGGCGACAGCATGATTATCCCTCTGATCAAACCAGCAAAGGTCACGCCAAAATTATTTTCATATAGGTGTGCAGAATCAACGAAACTTTTTCGTATAATAACAGTGACGTAACATGTCAAAAAAACAAAATTACTATAGTCACCGGGATCTTTCTTTGTCAGTCTTTGGCAGGCTGTAACACTTAAGATAATAAAACAGGAAACAGTCACAAAGTTTCATTATCAGAATGAGGAAGTAAAGATGCTGCGGTATCAATATAGTTTTCTAGAGAAATTATGAGTTACTAGTCACCAGTTAAATGACCTCAAGAGTGATCCTGTTTTATCACATGCACAGAAGGCACAGAGTGTTGAGGGAAACATTATAAAACAGTGAGACCAACCCTTCAGCATGTTACAGATTACGCTTCCACCATCTACCTCCTGTAGCAGACGTTTATTTATTTTTATTAAGTATGAAATTACATATAGTATAAAAATGGGGAAGTACTGTTTTTATTTTCCTGTTACTTGAACCTTGGAACACGCAGCCTTCCAGCTGCTCCAGCAGCTCAACCCCAAAAGTAGTTTCACTTCTCACTTCTCAGGTTTTTCGTTTAAATTGCAAAATACCTAGTGAGTGTTGGTATAATCACTCTCTCCTAAACCACATGTTACTCTGACTGCAGGACTTCAAATCACTGACATGAGCGATCTTACTTCCAAAGAATTACAGTATGACTGACTATACATAAACTGAACTAGTGTTTTGAGTTCCTCCACATAATTACAATTACCTATAATACCTAAAGTGGAAGTCCTCAATTACCTGGAATGCATAAAGTGAAAAACCCGTGCTGCTGATGTGTTTTTCCACCTCCTTAGATTACTGTGTTGATCTGTGTTCTTTCCTGAGATTTTCTTCTGATAAGTTTCTTGAGTTGGTGCTTGCCTTTTCATCTATGATGGATATTACCATTCAAACTCCCTAGATTAATCCTTCATTTCCTTTTTAACTATCCTAATCCGAGGGTCTTGGTATGATTCACACTAGGTACTTGTTGGACCGTTTTTTTTTTTTCACTCTTCACATGACTACTTCTGTCCCTTTTTGCATGCAAAACTGAGTGCAACACCATGAGTGCCTTTTCGAGGAGAGATTTTCCAAAACTTTGCACCGTTATTTTCTATTGTAACAAATATGGCATCTCACCCTTCTCCATCACAGCAGGCTTTTAACCCCACCTTCATGTGTGGCATACAGAACAGCTACAAACGCTTGCTTTTCGATGTGGTCAAATGAAAGTTAATACAACATTCAAGCATAAACTCGCCTTAAGACCACCATTGTGTTGACACAGCAAGGGTGCAGAAGCAGAGGGATCGCAATGGAGGATCAAATGATTGCTGCAGTAATAACTTTACATAGTTGTAAAATCCTTCCTCGTATTATTATAGACTGCTGTAAAACATCTAATAAGCCTTCAAACTCATGGATCTATTACTCAAACTGGACTTCCTGGATTGTATTTCATTGTCTCACCAGTACCTGAAATAACACGCCCTCACCGTTTTCAGGTGTTTTCAGTCTGAACACCCGGTAGCCCTACCTGCAAAAACACAATAAAACTGCCCTTTAGGTGGTTCCCTTACACTTAGTGTCTGGTATCTCAAACCATGGTTCATGATGTATGATGAAAATGGGTGCCCGGATAGTCAAAATTAAACAAACATTAATTTACGCTCTCACAAGCACTGTTAAGTCTGGTTTTCAACATGCTTTTAAATCAACCAGCATATGAAGTTCTAGTTTAATTCATGCTTGGTCACTTGACACTTGATAGCTGTCTCTCAACAATAGATACCATGTTTCACAACGCTTTGCATTTGTACTTTGGCAATAGTTAGTAGAGTGACAGACAGATGATTAAGCAGAGTGATCACACACAAGAGCCTCTATTGCCCTGCTTCTTCTGCAGGGGAATAGAGGCATGGGTTCAAGATGTGTGTAAGTGTGTGTGTGTGTGTGTGTGTGTGTGTGTGTGTGTGTGTGTGTGTGTGTGTGTATTTGGTGGTTAAGGTGGGCAAGAACAGAGGGCTTTGGGAACTGTCAGGCTTCTGCAAAGTCCAAGCAGCACATTTGTCAATGTCACAGAGAACGTACTAATTTGTAGTACAGCTGTTTCCCTATATTATGTGTTGAAACCCCCGGTCTGAAAAATTGGACTGGACCAGCTTGTGTCTCCAGTTCATAATAATGCCCCATTCACGGGGTAACCAGGCTCAACCAGGCCTACCATTGCAGCAGCGGCCTTTTTGAAGTAGCAGTAAACCTCAGCTCCTCTAATTTGTCAACTAGGTGAAAGAAAAAGGCTTGGAGAGTGTGTGTGGCACTGGATACAGTGGCGGCGGAAGTGGTGGGCAGGGGAGGGGGTAGCCAGGCCAGAAGCAGCATATGTTGCTGATTGACGACGATATAATCAAGTGAGGTAGCAAAGAAAAAGTGTGTTTTCCAGCCAGTGAGAAATTTCTATGAACAGAGGCATTTGACAGAGGGACAGGGAGATATCACTGCATTTTAAGCAGGCATGACAAATCGATTAGTGATGACCCATTACTCCAAAGAGTGTGTGGAAGGGCTCTTACATTTTCAGCTGCAATATTGCTCTCCTGGAAAATGCTCTTGACACGGAAATACATAAATCTCACCATGCATGACTTTCTGTCAACTTTTTATTCTGACAGAAGTCATTTTTATATTTTCATAAAAATGTGGCTAAAAAAACAGCTTCTGTGATGCCTTTGAGCAGGCAACAAAATCTGATCCTCTCCCCAATGTCAAGGCCACAGAGAGATATATGAAAAAGAAATTTGTGTGAAAACAACTCAACCTTATAGTTCCCCAAAATGCTGGCCTGTGACATGATGGCCTCTAGTGGTACACTGCCGATTGACACAGACAGCTCAATCATTTCCTTATAGGCGTGTGCTGCCAGGTCCAGCTGGCTTTGACATTAACACCAGGCTCTGACTGACAGAGGCCCTGGCCTTGGGCTGGGCTCCCGGGGCCTCTACAGTACATTCAGCTCTCCTTTTAGCTTGTTGATTTACTGTCCCCGGTGGCCGCTCGTTGATCCATTTCCCCTCTCAGTTTGCTCACAGGGCACCCCAAAAACCGTCCTCCAGCAATATATTTGCTTTATGATTTCCTGAGGAGCCAATGAAGAAAAACAAGGCCCCGCTCACTGCACCTGTTCCAGTTAATGTGCGGGCCGGTCGGCCTCCTCTGGTCTCGGTGACTGGGGAAATGCAGAGGGCTGCGGTGTCACAAACTCCATGTGGATCTTCCATTTCCCCCAACCAGGCCAGTAGGGACTGAGCAGCTTCGGGAACACAGGGGGGGGGGGGGTAGATGGCATATAATATGTGTGTCAGTTTAACACACACAGGTCAAATGGGGCCCACATAGAGTCTTGCTGCGTGTGCATTATTAACACGTGTGTGGGTGTTTATGTAGCTCAGCACCCAACATGGAGCTGACATTAATAAGCGAAAGTGATGGGAACTTGCTTACATCATTTTGGACGACATGCAGATGTGACTGAATGGAAGGTCATAGCCATCTTCCGTTTCCAACTCTGTATTTACATTTTCCAAAATAAAAAATAAAAAAACAGTAAAATCGCCAGATAAACTTGTTGGCTGGTGAGATTTATAATAAAAACCCCTGCCATGTGATCCAAGTCACAATGACAAGTGACGTGGAAATGTATTTTGGGAACACAGGAGTAGAGTGATTCAGGGTAGCGGGTGAAGGCAGCAGGGTGAGCAGCTATGAAGCCCAAGGCCTGCTGACTAACATTCATGGTTCGGGGGCAACATGTCAATTTACAGCAGACAGCAACCAGTCGACAACCAGTTCCTGTTTTTTCATGTTTCCCAAAGTGTTAATGAATGTTTGTTTGAGCTATTTGATGACACCCTCTTCAACCTGGGTCATTGTCAAAACTCATAGGTAGATATATACTGTCAGTACTCCAGAGTAAAAATATGATATCCAATACAGCAGGTAGTTTTTTTTTATTCACTATATCAACTTCTTAAGTGGAAGAGCAGGCAGAAATCCCCTGGCCTGAAACTGTGATCCATTTATTTCACAGTCTGATATTTCCATTGATAAAAATGACTGATATATGTGTAATATATAAGACAGAAAAGACTGAATGATATTGTCAGTAAATTGCCAGAAAAATCCAAGCCCATAATTCAGGCAAGTATCATTCATTTATTTATAATTGTTAAAGGTCAGCTCTGTAAGGCTTATATCTGGGTAATTACATTTTGCAGAGTGGGAACAGCCCTCACTTCCTCACAGTAATCCTCTGAACATGGTAGATATCACCAGTAGTCCATCTGAAAGCTTTCACCCACCTCAATGGCCCAGTTCTTCCTGTTTCCTTGGAAGTGGCCCAGTGGCTTTTAGGTCAAGAAGAGAGGTGAACAGAATTATGAGAGGAAGCATGCATGTGGCAGTGTCTGCTTTTCTCAGTCGTGTGTGTTTAAGTAGTAACCTGACAGAGTAAATGTATTCCACTGTGCTTTTTTTTTTTTCCATCTTAACTCAAGTTGTCTTCCTGATGGCAGATGCATTGGAGCTCGCCCTTGCGTGTAGTTGGTGAGTGTGTGTGAGTCCTTGTGCTTTTCCTTATGTTGCCCCCCCCTCCCTTTTTTTTTTTTTTTTCTCTGGGCTTAAACAGTGTGTTAACCACCAGATCCCATCGCTATCAATCTTAATGGTGGTGGGTCAGTGTAAAGGCACACATGTGTAGGCTCTTTCTGCAAGCAAGTTTAAGAATAACCCCCCCCCCCAAAAAAAAAGAGAGGGAAAATATTCTGGCCCCATTAGCAAAATAGGTGCTCAGAAAACACCCCAGCCGGCCCAGAGTGATAGCTACTTCCTCAACTTTTCCACTTCATTGATGGTTATGTGAGTTAAAACAACGCGCTTAATGGAGACTCCGGGGCCTCAGGGGACTAATCATAGCCACGTGACTTCCTCCGGGGCTTCCATGAAAATAACTCCATTACAATGGCCTGTGATATTAATATCGGCTTTGGGAAAGTCAGGCCCGGGATCCACAGGGAGGGCTCAGTATGAGCAAACAAAGAGGAATGCACGGCATCCAAGAGAGCGAGGGAGCAACAGAGAAAAGGAGAAACGGAGCAAAAGACAGAGAGAAAGAAAATAGTGAGCCATTTGTGATGAGTGGTAGCATATTACACAGTCATGATGTTCACTTTTTCTTTTCGTGAGCTTCTGTAGTACATTTTTCTGAGCTGAAATTGATGGTAGAAACTTGCACTTCCTGTCTCATGCATCACTTGTGCAGACAGATAATCACTTCCTTATAGCTTTTCCATATTTAAACACTTAGTAACAATGTCCCCAAATATAAACAGGTGGTTGAGTCCAAAATACATTTACTCAAAACTGAAGCAGTTCATTTGGGGAGACTTTATACTTTTACTCCACTACCTTCCAGAGGGAATTGTACTTTTTACTGTGCCACGTGACGACTGTTGTGAATTTGTTTTTAAAAGACCTTGCATGCAAAATATGCTCACAAATATGATAAATTGGTATATGTTACTCTATGCAGCAGCATATGAACACGACTTATACTGCATTTTTGAGAGCAGTTAAAATATTGATATTTAAGATTTTTGAAAATCTGATCTATTGTTGATATATTGTTAACGTAAACAAACGTTTTTGATAGGGATCCCTTAAATCATTTTTTTTCAAAGAACTGCGATAAATACTGAGCATGATATTTCACAGTTGAAAAATAAACTTGTCAGTGCTCTCTGGTGGACAAACCAATAGTGACACTTGTTTCAAACTACCCCAAACATAACTTTTGCATTTCGGTACTGACATTGTTACTTATCGGCAAACATAAACATTGATATTGATATATCTGCATTAAGCTAATTTCTGATATATCAGCTTTTTTTTTCAATTTCTTTACATATTACACGATAATTAATCACTCCTAACAATTAGTACCTTATTGAAAATATACATCAAAATTGTTAATGTCTGGTTCACCCAAAATACAAAAAGAAAAACAAATGAAGAAACATATTGTATCACTTACCTCTAGTGGCATATGGCCATGCATGGACAAGCACACAGTCAGAAGTTTTCAAAGGGACTATTTCTTGAGTAGAAAGTATCCCAATAAGAATGGATCACAGCAAGACGTTTGGATTATCCAGACTAACTTGGATTTTAGAGAGATAAGTTCCTTTTGAATTTCTTTTTTTTTTTTTTAAATATTAGTTTTCAGTGCTGTAACAAGCAAAAATGTATTTAAATCAGGCAGAAATCTCAGACGGACATAAATAACACAAATAAAACAAACTATCTGCATAGCTAGATACCCTTAGTGTTTAAAAAAAATTTTTTTTATGTTTTATGTTTTTTTTTACTGGGTAAAACAACACTAGACAAGACTAGTTTTGATGTACAAACATGTTTTCCACTAAATAGGTTACATTATAATTTTAAAGTAATTGGCCTGTCTGTATTTATTTGTATCTGTGATTAATTTAAACCTGCATGAAAAAATTAAACAATCCTGTCAGTTGTACTAGTGGCTCAATACCACATATATGAAGTATGAGACCGTAATTGGGGTATGTGACTGTCAGTTTGAGGAGACAGTGTGTATGTACAGTAAGTGAGAAACAAACAAAGTGTTTCAAAAACATATCAGGCAGTCCCTGCAGATGGATTTTTTTGGCCAGGCCGTCATTTTACCATCCTCCTCTCCTCCCCGTAAACCTGCCATTCTGTCATTCCGCTGTCTGTGCAGGCAGTAACTCACCACCAGCTGCATCCAGAACAATTAAATCTCAATGATCGTGGCGAGGAGAAGTCGCCCACCTCAGAGTTCAATACCCGTTGAAGACTCCCAGGCCGCCTCCACTTCCTCCCATTCAAACGGACACGAGTGTTAGCTCTTCCAACCAAACGGGACATCTTATAGAGCAGCTGAGCTCTTGTATAATTCATCACTTGTAAAGAATTATTCGAGTTCACTGGATCATAAGATCTTTTTCTCCAGTCCCTCCTGTCATGGGGAATTTATTGAATGAAATAACACTAGCTTCATTTTTACCCCTGCTTTTATGAATATATATATTGTTTTAACACTGCCTTTGAATTCCTCCTACACTCCTGTTAGGGTCACTGCGCGGCCTTCATCTCTTTGAGGATTCAACATGATAAAGGATTTCAAACATTATCATAAACTGTTTGTCCTGGACAGACGTCTGCATTTTCTGCTGAAGTGTGGAAATTACATGGTTGGGGAAATAATCAGGAGTATGTAAAGTGTAAATTTTAAAGGCTTTTGCTGACACTGTGCATTTTGTAAGTAACGGCAGAATTTACATCCTTAAGGGAATCAAAATCAGCTGTGAGAAAGTTGCTACATAAATCTTAAAATCTAACTGAGCTAAAAGAAACACGGGAAATGCAACGGAGCTAAGACGATTATCTGATTAATTGATCAGACAGTTATCTGATAATTAACACCTATTGTGATAATTGATTAGTCATTTGTCAAGCAGAAAAGCAGACTTGTGATGAGTATGGACTTGCTGCTTTTCTGTTTTAATATAATTTTATGTTTTTTATGTCTTAGGTAAAGCCCTTTGAATTGCCTTGTTGTTGAAAGGTGCTATACAAATAAACATGCCCTGCCTTGTAAATTGAATATTTTTTAAAGATGTTCCGCTGAGCTTTGGGAAACGGTGATGGGCATTTTCCACTATATATATAAAGGTTGAATGCGCTGACAATAATCATTAGTGACAGCCCTAAAATGGAACCATATCAAACCAATGCGAGACATTTTTGTTGAATGACAATCAGTTAAATTTAGTTTTGAACGTAATGGGATACAGTATTCCAGATACTACTGTGGTCAACTAATCCCACTATGTGATGCAGACAAAGTGCATCTTCAATTAGAAGAAAAAGCCCAGCAAATTGTTTGCAGTCTGAAGGGTTTATAAAATTAACAGTAATTAAGAAAATGACAGTGAACGGGGAATACATTTGCAAGATGATTTAGGAATTTCCAGCGGCGTACTTCCACCACAAGTAGTGATATGGCTTTCACATCTTTTCAAGTGAAATATTAGATGGCAGTAGCCAAGCCAAAGAAAAGGTCCTCCTCCAGGGTCCAAATAATTATGAGAGTGCCATAACAGATCAAACATTATTTCCTTGACCTTGTCTCCAGCTTGAGGAACAGCTCAGACTTTTTGGCTGAAAGCTCAGGCAGCAAAAACCTCTCTGTCTGCGGGAGCTCTTGCTACACGGACCTGACGTTTACACAGGATTAGAGATTCATTCACCATTAAGTAAATGACCCTCTGCTGGCCAGGAGCAACACTTCTCTGGCTGTTTGGATTCTGTGGTACAGTATTCACACCGGGACTTAGTTAAGAGCATAAATCAGCTGTTTGGCAAAGTCAGAATAGCATTTTCCAAAAGAATCCTTTCATATGTGCGTCTCTGTGTGTGTCTACCACCTAAGAGAATTTCTTTTTCCACTCGAGCTCTTTGAAGTGTCGCATATGCCGACAGACTAGTTTTTCATACACATTTAGGTTGTAGGATATTCCATATTTCAGGAAACGGGTGTTTCAGCTGCACAAATGTACTGTGTGCTGCATACCACATCTGAGAAATCACCAATTGATGTCTCGCATCCATTTTGAATCTAAGGAAGTTAATACAAGTCGATGAAAACCAACATCATAACGTTGGATTATATTTTCAGGGCATGAGGCAACACAGTGCTTCAAAGTAATAACAATGTCACTTTTAAGTTTGAAAAATTACACAAAAAATCAAACGAATTAAAAAACTTAGAAATTAAATGAACTACATTTTCTGGGAACACAGCCGCAGGTCTCTTTGTGTTTTTGTTGAGTCACTTGCCTCAGGCTTTCCTGTAAAGTGTGACCCAATCAACTCTATTGGATGTAATGACTTAATTTCAGGAAATTCAGTCAGTTACGAATCCAAAACTTCTAATTGTTGAGCCTTTCCTTCTAAGAAAGTCTTTAGTGTGGAAGTGGAAAATGAGCCTGTTACCCTATAATTCACACTGGTGGACCCCAACAATGGGCTGAATTTTCTTCCACTTAACCTAAAGTTCCCTAAGACCACAGAAAGAAGCATAAAACTCAACCTGGTCAACTGCTTACAGCTGTATTAAACATCCAGAATACTGGAATACATAGACTTGAATTTGATGAATGAATTTGAACCTACAACCCTCTGACCACTCAAGGATTCACCACTGTAACACCAGACTAATTGTACCAGTAAATGATGGTCTTACACAACCTAACAGCTGGTGGCAATTTTGAAAGCAGTGAGGTAGGATACACTAAACATTTAGAAAGAAGAGTAGACACTTTTAAGTCAGGGAGCTCTCCATTATTTTTAGTGCACAATGTACTCCTTGTCTGGGTTTTCTTATGCTATTTAATCGCGCCAACTGGTTTCTGTTCATGTCAGTATTCTATGAAAATCGTCTCTCAAAGATTTGTATAAGGTCAGCTAACATTTAGTTGACTAAATCTTTTTGTCAGTTACATTATTATACAGGTTACGTTAGTTCAGATTGATGGTCAAAACTTCACCTTTGAGAAGCTGGAACAAGAGTGTTCTGCATTTTTGCATGGATAACTGGATTAAATGACATAATCAAAAATTTTTATCATTCAAAGGTGGAAAGGTTATGTTTACATTTAGTGTTTATCATTAACATGCATTGTGTCTTGGTCTCACAAATATGTTGAATAAATTTCTTTCCTCATGAAACATTTGCAAAGCTTATTTTTGAATATTTTAAATCGGCATTGTCTTGTTCTTCGCTGCCTTTGTTGGCACATTGCTGTTTTTTTGGCCCATTATCACCACCAGCTGTCAGTCAGCAAAACAACCGACGGCAGGATTTGAATTGTGTCACTGAGACAGAACGGGGACCCAATCATAAAAACATTGCTCCACAGCACTAATATTTCTCAAAAACTGCACAGGGCATCTTTAATTTTCTGCCCATTAACTGAGTGATTAATTAGCTAATTGTTTGATTTCTACACCATTTATTTCACAAGCTACATTATTGTTCTGCAAAGTCAGAGACAGAACACAAGCATCGAGCAAAATTTCAAGATAATGTGAACGCCATACGTGAATGCCCAAGCGCTTCTAGCTGCTTTACCACTTAAGCAAAATGTAATTTTGTTGAAAAAATACAGATGACATACTGTTCACAGTGAGGGATTTGTTTATGTCAAGTACATTTCAAGACTCTAAAACTACGTTTCCCTACCTACACACTACATTTACATACAACAGTATGCTGTTTTGAAAGTAAGAATAATGGGTTCAGAAATTCAAAACCCCTCAGTATGTTTTGGAAAATGGTTGGCTGTTATGTAGTGTGTATTTGAATGTGTTTAATTGTGGTAACATGCAAAAACCCTGCTATTATCTGTCAAAAACATTGCTTAACATCTATAAACTTAATCCTAGAGCCATTATAAAGCTGTTCAGCGTACAGTTTCACGATGTTCTGTTTTGCATATGGCTTCCACAACTCCATCATCACCTCAGCCACCTGTCAGCTGAGCACCATCAGCATCTGAACTTGGCTCACAAATAACCCCCTCATTCACTAGGGATATGACAGATGCATGCTTTAATGTTGATGCTGATAGTTGTCGTGCAGAGTTGCGGCAATTCAGTGTTCAATACTGACTATAAAAACTCTGGAGAAAAGTCAGAGAACCGAGTGGTGCTATGGTAAGCTAGTTAGGACAGAGCTAAGGCTGTGCCACCCTTTAGAGTTGGGGTTTAATTGTCGGGAAGGCGATAGATTTATTTCCCCCTCACAATGTCCATGTGTGCACATGTGAATTGTGAGGGTGATGATGCTGCTCTGTTTCTCCTCAATCCTTTTTAAAAAATAAGATGTGATTTTAAGTTTCTTGTATGGTAAAAAAATGGTAAAAGAAAAAAAAAAAGGTTCATATTGATGCAAGAAACTCCGTCAGAAGGTTGAAATTCTTTTCAAAATCTATGTTTTGTTAAATTTAAATGTTTTATACATAATCTTTTTCAAAGTATAACTATGAATTAAGCACAAAATCCCAAAGCAAACTTAGTGCTTTATCATTTCTAAATACGGACAAGGAATTCATCTTATCAAGTGACTCACTCTCTCCTGTTCCGAAAGAAGAGTTTATCCCTCAGTGTTTTCAGCGCTCGATTCAGAATCTTTTCCCAGTAATTACAGCAAAGAGAGCAAGAGGATTGATTGATGCTCCATATGAAACTCAATTGCGGATGTTTTGCCAAGGTTTTTGGAATATCCTCTCTTTTTTTTTTTTTTCTGCAAATTGGTTTTCCTCCCTGACCTTACAGAGTTGCCATTCAGCATCATGAGGAAGCTTCTGCAGGGAGCCATAATCGCTGGTAAGGGTCTTTAAATCCTCAATCTGATGGCTTGAGGATTCAGCAGGAGAATTCGAAAGGGATGAAGAGAAGAAAATTGCTCATCCTTAAGAAAACAAAGGGCATTTCCTTCCCTGTGTCAGGATGAAAAAGGGAAAAGAAAAAGTAGAAATGCATACTAATTCATCATTGGCTTTTACTGCTCCTTGATGGTCCATAACTCACTCCGACCATGATTCCCTTTTCCCCTTCATACTGTCAGATTCACAATACACTACTCCATGTTTTAATGACCATATTATAGGCAATTCTACACTGTCCAATAAAAGGTTTACATTTTGAACTGTGATCCACGGTATGACTAGCATATTTTATATTATCTAATGAATTATGCATTAATGGAATAATGGAGAAAAGAGCCTGAAAGTCACTGAAATGGAGAGAATGAGGAACTCACACAGCCTGAGATGATTGGACTTTGTCCTAATATCCTAAAATTAATACTCTGGCCTTCTCAATTGTTCTGTTCATCTTATATTAACCCAATGGATGGAGGTTTTATCAAAGTTTTAATAGCAATTCAATGTAGCTGACAGACGTGACATATGAGTTCATGCTGTAACCTGTCTCGAGGCAACATTTAAAAACCGCTGCCATATGGCAACTCGATTTTGGAAGCGTTGCTTCAGTGGATTCCTGAAAGTTGTCTGGTACTGTCATTGCTCATCTTACAGACAGGAGAGTGTATCTTCCGCAACCTCTATTCCTTACGGACAGTGTGGAATTGTCTGAATAGACACAGAGTAGCGGATAGATACATAGATGACAGATATACATAAATGCATACTTACATTATATTTATACTCTGTCTACAGGCTTCAGTATTTACATTTTAAAACCTCAGCAAAGGGCTGAATCAGAAAACAAAATCTGAAACAATGGTAGCATTTACAACCACTTTTGTAGAGATGAACTTCACTGGCAGTATCCTTTGGAAACTGTAGCCATAAATTTTATTACTATTAAATGTTTCTAAAGGGAGTTGACAAATAGTTGAATGGAGTTGATTTTCCCCTCCTGCTTTTGGCACGGCTGCGGGGAGGAAAATTCCTTGTCCTGAAAAGAAAAAAAATTCACTCACATTAGTGCTGCCAGTCCATTCATCTTGATGCTGTTTGAGTGTAATTTAAGCCTTTTAAAATGCCTGCTGAAAATACAATGTGCTTAAGGGCAGTTGCAAGCATTTTATGAGCACAATAAAATTGTCAATGCATACGGATTAGATGGATTTTGATATATAGGCATGCTGGTTTTCATGTTCATGGGTGTTTACAGCGGAGTGTCAATATGTCTGCTGCCGAAGGAGTAACTGTAGTCTGAAATTACTCGCATTTAGCCATCATTGGCTTGAATTATAATCTCAGATTTTAAACCCCTGCCCCAAATAGGGATGACTAATCATAGTTTAGCAACTGCAACGAGGCAAGGCAGGCCTGTTTCGACAGTTTGAACCGGTGGGGCTCTAGTAAGAGTGATACTCATTAGTAGTGTTTTGAGGGTGGTGTCTTTCCAAAAGCAAAAACACAACCGCAGTGTGCGGAATGGATTACACAGTGTGTTGGTCTGCTCCAACGTAACCTGCAAACTTAGCATATCCAGCTAACCATCTTACTACCTACAGTAGCAACCTAGCATTACTTCCAAAGCCATGTCTATTGCCAGGGTCACAACGATGTAATTTATATGTTTGATTTCATTCTACATTTTGACATTTCATGTCTGGTCAAACTAATTCCACTTGCCTTTTTCACTAAATAACAGTATAGCTTACTATGACCTTTTGTACTCTCTGCTATCATTTGGCAGGTCAAGCTGCCGTGGGTGGAAGAGTTATGACTTGTAGTTATGAGTTGTAGTTATTGATGCCAAAAGCGAGGTGCTGTAAATCGCTTCAGGATCCAATGTTATACCTTTATTTAAACTAAGATTTGAACTAAACAGTGTATCTCCATGGACCTAATTCTATAAATCATTCAACCTGTGTCCTTCTGTGAAGGAAAAAATTAGATGTAACATTTTCTTACCCACAATCCTACCAACAAAAAGTGATATAAAATTACATCCAGCAGTCATAAAGGAATCCAGGTGTACAACAGGTGAATTTGGGTAGGGACACACAGGAAACAGTTGACAGGAAACAGTTGTTATGCTTCTTGTACTTTTGCGTTAACAAAAGGTTTGCTTGCATGAAAAATGCTTAATTACTCGCAGGGGCACTGAAAGGACAAGCATTCATAATTCATACAGACCAAAACGTCAAGAATCTGGGTCTAGCCTGAACATTGTCCTGCCGTAAGCCCTGTTCTCATCTAACCACAAGATGGTTTCGTGGAGACAGACTTTTCCTGCCATTGCTTTGGGTCAGTGTGATTTATGCACATGTTTACTGATGTCTTTCAGATGGTTCCTCTCGCTGTTTATTGTCTTCTTCTATTAGTTCCCAGATGAATCACCATTGGACAAATTGGGGGTTGTCTCTGCGGATCTGCGATATTTATTGAGGTTACACATCACTGTGGACCTCTCCACTGGCTTCCCAGTGTAACAAGGGAAAACCAGATGGTCTGCGGTCATGGCAAGCTTGGACATTGAAACACTTGGGTTTCATGGTGCTTTTTATGCTTTTCTGAACATTTGGTTTACATCTTGTTCAGAGATTATGGCAGGCCTCCTTTTGTCCTTTAGGATGTTAAATACATATTGTCACACTGTTATTTTTAACTTTTGTAAGATTTCAGGATCCCCCCTGTTCTGTGAGACCCCTGAATCATGATCTGTTGACCCCCCCCTTGCCAAATCACTGATATATAACCTCCTGAAGATATACAGCTAAATACCTCGCTCGCTCATGCACTGAAGTTGCTTACTGTCAATTGTATTTGGTTAAAAATTCCTCATGCCAAAGCAATTCTACATTTCTGAGTTTATACTGCAGTTTTAATTCCCCATTCTGTTAGCCAGCTGGTAATACTCCAGCATGTTTATTTTAATAGGGTAAAAATAAATGAACCGCAATGATTAAAGCAGATATGTAAATATTGTTTCGTGCAATTCGTGGAGCAGGGAGCCCCACTGATTACCTTTAAGTAAAAAATAATGAACACAGCTTAAAGTTAAGATGACAATGAAACTATTCTATTAATGCATCTGTGCTCAGGTCTGCCTTGCAGTAGTCTCTTCATAACTTACAGACTGTGCTACAAGTTAACTTTTTATGGGTTTGAATTCCACTGTAGTAACAAAAGTTTAACAAAAGCGAATTAGTTGGTACAATACAGAAATACTTTATATTGTCTTTATCGAATTAAAATGAGCCTTTTTATGGGCACCATTTCAGAAAAGTATACAGTTCGGAAATCATCCCTGTGTAAGCGGTTTGTTGGAAATTGCCTGTTAGATAAATAAAACTTGCCTGAAAGAGTTTATTTCTTGACTTTTATCTATTTATTATGCTGTCTGTTGGACTATAAGTAGATGACTCCATAAACCACTCAGTGATGTTTTGAATACCATCTACAGACTACCACACCAGTATTCATCTGACTATGAAAAGCACTTGAAGCGCAGCAGATGGTGGATGTTTTATCCCCTTAACAGACACACCCTGATAGTGATTACTAACCTACAACAAGATTGTCTGAAAAACAAAATAACATAGAGCTTTCAAGAAACTCTAATGCCCCTGAGACCTGTTAAAAACATGGCATATATATTTTTTTGACATAAGCTTTTTTCTTTTTTTTCTCCCCTGCTTTTTCTGAATGCATTTCTGTCTCCAGCAACAAAAGTAACAAATTGGAGCAGTTTAAAGTGAAAACAAATGGGCAAAAGAAAAAAAGAAAAAGGAAAAGCACACTAACTTGAGCGTCTTTAAATGCTGATACCGGAGCTTGGTTCAGATCCTAAAAACATATGGAAACCCCTTTGAAGCGCACTGGGAGCAGCTGAGGCGGCTGCAGAAATTCTTATTGTTTACCTTTCAACCCCCAGCCCCCTTCCTCCAAATAAAAAGGTAAAATGTTAAACCTTACAGGGGTGCACATCGGCTCAGTTCATTATACCAAGCTAAGTGAAGACTTCCTAATTCACCTACCACCCCACCACCCACCAGAGTATCTCCCGTGTGGTTTTAAATGTCCCCAGTTACTTTCTCTCAATTAAATGCTGCAAATTGGCCTGAAAACCCATATACCTGTGTGACCTGACAGGGTTATCTAAAAAACAGCCAGTGGTCTATAACATCTAAAGCAAGCTTTTAATCATAATGAATTATGTTTTCTAAAGTGAGCAAGTGTTATTCCGTCATTACAGCTTCCTCTCTGGCTAAATTTAAACCAAACGCCTGTGCCCTTATATTGTGTGGCTGGGAGATGACCCTCTGGAGAGAAACACTAGGGGCGAGAAGCCTGGATGTATTTATCTTTCAGTTTTTCACCTGTCTTCAGATACCGTTTCCTTTTTAAGTTGAGCAGTAGGGATTTACTGGGCTGCTTCCTTCCGGGACCCAGTGGAATACAACATTAAACCACAGGGAGGAGAGAGAACCTGTAGTGCACTTAAATAAAGTTATGTCAAAACCATTCTGCTCTTCCTGTAGTCTTTCCTCAACCTTGCAAGTATCCTCCAAGGGCCAGAGAACATTACAAGCCATTCAGTTTATATGAATGGGCACTAACAGACTTTTTCGCCATTTTGATATGTCTACATTTTGCAGGCATATCCTGTGGTCCATCAGGCACAGCCTTAGTTTCAATTTACTGTCTCCCGTTGGGCCTCTGTCTTCCTATTTCATGTGGAAATTGTGTAGAGTTTTTATCCCTGTGCACTTCAGCTGCCTCAAAGCTGGGTATCATTGTGTTTCACCAGGGAGATGTACAAGCTAGCATTTAAATGTTTGAAGAAGATTGGCAAATCGTTCACAAATAGCAAGGAGGAGATCTGGAGTGAATGTCCCAACACTATCTGTTTGTCATTGACTTCTCCTCAGCCAGATCAGTCAAAGAATAAATAAATGATATATCGCCATTTAACTGTAACTGAACAGAAGTCTGCAAAAGTCTTTGAAAGAGGAAGTAAAGCACCTGTATTTTTATTGGAGCAGGCTTGCCTTATACCACTCTATAAAGTTTGGACACTGCCAGGGGAATCATTTCTGATGATCTTTAGAACAGCCGTGTGCCTTACTACACACAAATGTGGCCCAAAAGGATTGTATCTGGAAGAAATGTTTGAAAATGATGTCAGTGAAAAGAATTCATTTGATAGGGCAATTAGGTATAGTTATTTTATTTCATAGAAATTCTCAGCAGTGGCCCTTTAATGAAAATAACACTTCCTTTATTTTGAAATTTGTTAACCATAACAAATGTGTTAACCACTTAGTTGTTGTAAGTGGCATTTATTAGTGAACACTGACAGAATTCTCAAAGCAGAAATAGAATAATCCATGACATAAAGAGTTCGACACAGCCACATCTCATTGTGAGTAGCATTTTGTTCTGGTCTAACATCTGAACTAGGCAAACACGACATAAAAATACATCTCTCATATTGGTGTATGTCACAAAACGGGGCTGCAGCAAAGAATAGCATCCAGCCAACCCAAATCAGACCCCATATCTGGTCTGAAAATAATTAAACCTGTAACAAGACCAATGAAACCCAGGGGTGAAATGCAAACTTTTCATGAACAGCAGTGACTGAGCAAGTGGTCCGTCCAGAAGATATCTGAAGTCACCAGCATTAGGATTATTAATACTATTAGCTGCTATTTGTACATGCACATGGAAACAAAAACCTGGAATAACTTAAACCACAATACTTTGCGTTGTTAAACAATTTGGTGAACGAGCTTGGGACCACTGTGATCTGTGTTTTCCACCAATAATTAGTCAATATGCACATTTCCATTGTACGTGACTGCCACGTATAGCTACAATGGAGTATCATGAAAGTACGTATTAGCTGAATTGCACAGGACAAATTTGCACATTAAGGAGCTGACTTTGTGAATCTGGACTCTCAAAGGACCCAGAAATCAAAATGTCAGCAAACTACTGCAATTCTATGACCGAATATTCTTTTTCTTTGTGGGAATGCATATTTCTCTTTACTGACTCATTAGTGGCTGCTTTCTCGGAAAGAGTTTTAGGTTTCACTGTAAAATTTCAATTATTCACTTCCGGAATGCTGAGGTTACGGTATTTCCCACCAATGATGCTACAGTAAGTATAAGTAAATAGTAAAAACACACATATACTGAGAAAATGATGCATCACTAAGTTCTGAATGATGTATGTATTCTTCCACAGAATATTTATCTGTAATATAGTTATGAGGGCAGTCGTAACAAATCTTCCTTATGAACATTTAGAAACTGATGTTTCGGTTAGGTGGGAACTCTTCAGTGAGGTGACTAAGTCAACCCCTTAACACATTCACTCTTTAGACTTTTTAGTTATTTCACTGACTCATGAAAGAAAACAAAAAGTGTGGAGAGTTGTGGCCTAACAGCATCTCAGTTCCTATGTAAACAGAATCGAGAATATTATAACTTTATTTTCTGTCTTAATTCGGTTAAGGTTGTGGATAAAAGAGCTTCACACAAGAAATAAACAGCAGTCTCCTCTGTGAAAATCCTGTGTTTTGTCCACTCATCCATCCACCCCAACCTCCTAGTGAGGACTTTGTCACTCTATATGCTACATCATGTAACTTCCTCCTTTGCTCCCGTCATAATTACTACGACTGCTAGAGATCGCCCAACAATAAAACGCAACTGTGGGTTGTAATCAGCTGCTTGCACAGAAAGCCTATGGGCTTTTTTTTTTTTTTTTTTTTACAGGAAGAAAGTCTCCTTAATTACCAATCGCCACCTTCTTATTTTAATTTTTCAAGCTGAAAAAAGCTAGTTAAAAGTTTTCAAACCAGACATTTTGCTCAGTTTTTAACACTCTTTATTTTCTGTTAAGTGATCGGACTGTAAGTGCAGTGACAAATCTTAGGTCCAGGACTTCAGGCCAGCTTCCAGTTTGGGTCCAGTTGTAGTAATCATATCTGCTACAGCTGCCACTTCATCAGAGATCTTGAGGACAAATAGATTCCTGGAAGTGAACATGCAACAGCGGCAGCTTTTGCTGAGTGACAGTTCCATTGCCAGTGGTATAAAGGAAATCTATGAGGAGACTGTTTTAATTTGAGAAAGATCATACAAAGTGCTCGCACAGAATGCCTTTAAATGCCAAAAGAGGAAACGGTAATCATTTACTTTATTAGGAAAAGCTGTTAGATCGAAATACATTGAATTGCATGGTCGTCTTATAAAATTCCGGACAAATTGTAATGTTAGTGACATGTATGGCCTTAATAACACAGACCTACAAGCTACCGAAGAGATACAGAGTTAGTCCAACAGCTTTTAGAGATGACCTCACATCATCTTATTACATACCATCCGTGTTTCCCTGCACATCCATGTCAGATCTCTTTCAGCAATTAGCCTTGAACTAGGAAAGACGATCAGCTCTGGTTTCCCATTGCTGCGTCCCTCGTCATCTTGGAGTACTTTGAGTCTTTCCCCATGCGTCCTAATTAAGACCTTAATGCTACCTCCCAAGGGCATCTGGATGCCCCGCTCCCACCCACCACATTCCCTCTGTAGCCATCAAAACTGTTATGATAATAGTCAGCTTTGCACAGGTGCAAATTGCTTACATTTAGTCTACATTTGCTCTCAATCACGGTTGATCATCAAAGCTTAACTCTCCCTGACTTAAGCATTTGCTCACAAGTGGCAAATTTGCTCAGATGTTATTTGAAAGTTACGCTTGTTTTAAGAAAATAAGTTATTTCCCAGCATCAGACCATTGAAATCTGTACAAGAGACGTGTTACTGCCTTGTTCAAGACCATCATCTTGATTCATTTAGTCTACATTTGCTCTCAATCACGGTTGATCATCAAAGCTTAACTCTCCCTGACTTAAGCATTTGCTCACAAGTGGCAAATTTGCTCAGATGTTATTTGAAAGTTACGCTTGTTTTAAGAAAATAAGTTATTTCCCAGCATCAGACCATTGAAATCTGTACAAGAGACGTGTTACTGCCTTGTTCAAGACCATCATCTTGATTCAGTACAATTTTCAAGCACCAAACCTGTATTTTCTTTCGAGTTGCAGCGTCATCAAGCACAGTTGTCATCATGAACCTCAACACTTTCCCATCACAATTAATTCAGACCAGGTACAGTAATGAAATCACATACTTATTCCATTAAATCTCTCCTTGGCGTTCTAACTATTAAGTTGGACTGGTGCCACATAATGTGTATAAACTACCCAGGGCAATTACAAAGATTTGGGATTGAAAGAGTGCTGTCATTAGGATGTGCTTTCACATACCGGCCTGCAGAGTTTGGCTGCAGGCCAGGCTGGCAAATGGGACCAGCTCAGCGCAGAGAGTCGGGGGCCAGGCCAGGGGCCATGGGGGATAATTAGACAGTTTTATCCCAGGTTGTTGATATAAATTTGGCCGGCTAAGCCCCCTACGCCCTTGCTTCGTGGTAATGATCATGTCTAACAGGTGGCAGGCAAACAGACGGGGGCATGAAATGGATACCTCGCTTCCTGGCCGCGTCTCCTTTTTTGTTTTGTTTTGTTTTCCAGTCCAATCGGAGCTGCGATCTCCTCCATTGTGGTTGCGTTCAGGATTGTTGATACAGGGGAGTGTTGGATATTTGTCACCATCTCATCACATTCTAGCTAATCTTGACCTCCCCTAGGAGCCTCGTAGTGAGGGCCAGCCTCACAGAGGGCAAAGAAAACACATCAATGTGTTTTAACTCAAGTGGGTTTTAGAGTCCGATGCAAAAGAAAGTTGACACTTCTCTTAAATAGAGACACACTGTTGTTTACATTTTTCCTTCCCTGTGTAGTCTTGGGAACAGCCTGCTCTTGTATTCTACTTTGTGGCTGACGTGTATGAGAATACTCTTATCTAATAGAGAAAACATGTTTATGGGGGCACAGAAACAAATTCTTTTTACTCCTTTCCTCCTATTTTGCCTTCATTCAGGATCTCTAAAATGTGTTTTGGAGTTCCAAGCCTTTGGATTGAGTCATCTCTGACATCAGGGGTTGAGCAGAGCTCTGCACATCCAAATCTCCTATATCCTGTGCGGGGGGGTTGGTTGCTGTTGAGGTATGCATGTGAAGAGGCATCGGAGACCACTCAACTCCAGGGTCCTGATTCACTGTCATATAATGGATCATTTGGGGCAAAAAGAACCAGAAAAAATGATGCATGTATTGAAATTTACTGCCTTCCCAGAAATGTGTGGAACAGATCCGGGCCAGTGGACAATGCTCATTTTCTCCAACAAATGCCTTTTTAATTTGGACAGCCTGTTGAGCAGAAATGTGTGATTATCTAGATTTCTGTGCGGCTGACTGATTTGTTGATGGTCCGTCCTGTGACCGAGAGGAACGTCCAGTAAAACATCCAGAAGGCTCTTAGTGCCCTTTGCGGTCGCTTGTGCTCAGCTGATTGCGGATGCAAGGCTCCAGATTTAGGAGCTTGATCCTTTCTGGCCGAGCTGCAACACTGGATTTTGTTATAATTTTCACCTAGCGAGTTGTTTTTAAAGCTTACCCTAACCTTAACCCTAATCTTACTCTCATCAGAGGCTTAAAGTCTAACCCTCACTTTAAATAGAGTTGAAAAAACAAGTTTTATGATTGCAAATTTGAAAAGATATAGCTTTTTTTCCTTCTATGTGGTTTGGCACTGCAAAGTGAAAACTGATTTAGGGTGTTTTGTGGGGGAGTTGGGCTCTCACTGGGTTGCCTGACGTGACATCCTCCGACCTTTCCGTCTGTTGGTACTGAGGATTTGGTATTTTTATAAGAATTACCATGTGCGCAAATCTAAGAATTGACTGACATATGGACGTAGAAACGTGGTGAAAAGCAGTCAGAGGAGAATGAGGACAGGACACTAGACACAGGGCTGCCCACTGGTGGAGGCATCAACTCCTACTGGCAACGCTCATGGGGTCATAATCCGGCACTCTAAATTTGTTTGATAGCCCACCACAGCTGACGGCAGGTCATCCACCTCTTTTGAGACAACAAGAGTTGTGACGGAGGCTCTCATTAATAGCTCGCAACTCTGTGCAGTATTTTTGTGTCATGCTGCAAAAATAAAGAATATTTCCCTCGCCTCATTGCTTCTCCAAAAGAATTTTTTTTCTTCCCACTCATGGGTTCTCCTTTCTGAAAGGATCTTGGCTCATTATGTCAGTGGCGGAGCTGGTTCAGGTCACGGCTGCTGTTATAGAGCCGCTGTGAAGGTCCATTGCACTGCACATTGAGCGTCCTATCTAACATTTGTGTTTTGAGGCATTGAGCTTAAGTGATGCAAACAAACCCAGGGATCGCATTTGTATGAAATGAAATGAAGCGATAACTAGTTGTTTATATTACACTTTTTTACAAAGCATTTTTTGGGTTGTTGCGATACCTGGAACATGAACATCAAAACTATTTGATAGGAAATTTTCTATTTTTTATTCTACTTTCTTTTAGTGTTGTCTGCTCTCTACTACACCTCTACCACTGGGTGTAAGCAGTCAATTTTTTTAATAAAATGAAGTATGAATGAAAGAGAACTTTTTTTTTTTTTTTTATTAATTTGAACACAACCCGTTGCTTATTCGTAAAATATATTGCAGCATTTGCACTTACAGTTCGGTAACAGTTAGCTTCAGATTTGTTCTAATGTGTGTTTTGAAAAGTTAGCGAACCGCCTCGTCTTCATCCATGTATTTCCATTCACATAGTGAATACAAAATGTGTCCACACATTGATGGTGTGGAGTTAAGATTATCTGTTCAGCCCACCACTCTAGTTTCTCCCATTGTGCCCAAATGAAGAGAAAAACAGTTGCCTAGTTTACTGACAGGGCAACAATGCATGCCAGGGCCAGAGTGCAGTTTACGAACACTTCCCATATATTACACTTTTTTGCAGGTTCAATGGGTAGTTAAAATTTTGAATTAAAAATGACAGCCCTAGCAAAGACTAATCATTCCCTTATTCACGAGTTTGTGTTGCGTCCATGTGGACATGGGCTTTCTCCACGTGTGTGTAGTAGAAAGACAGACACAAACAGGGTGGATGCAGTGGGAAATTATCGTGTTAGAGAATGCATTTATGCTTTGTGTCTTTGCTCAAAAGCATGAGTATGTTTAAATATTATATCCTCTTTTTTATTTTGACAATAGCAGTTGTTTATAGATAACTGTTTGTATAGGGCGAGGCACAAACCTTTAACCTGGCATTTTAAATACAGCAATGTATATGTGTGGGAGTTGACCAACGGCTAATTTGCACTGGACAACCAAACTTAGATCGGACAGGACATGACACAAAAACCAGTGAGAGCAATAAAATCCATAAAATGTAAATGTAAAGTGCAAATGTCTTTTCATACTTGTCAGACAAAAATGTTAAGTCATTTATACTTCATTGTGTAAAGATTAACTCGCAGTTAATACAGCTGTTGATGTGTCAACCTCCACTCTCCTCATAGACCTCACCTCCATATGTTTCCCTACAAACCCACTGGGGCCTTTACCTCTCTTGCGTGCATTTTGTTTTTTTTTGTTTTTTTGTGAGCCAAGCACTCCATTTCTCCATATGTTTTTTTTTTTTTCAGTGCTAATCTGTGTTTGCTGAATTATCTCTGACTCAAAGGTGACAAATATCATTCCCGCTCAAGCAACAAACCAAAGGTCTAAATTTGTCTCTTTGTCTTTGTGTCTGAATCCTGTCCAAAAGCTCTGACGTATTAAGCGTCCAAAGAATATTGCCCTGTCATTGTCTGAGGTGACTGGCAAGATGTTTATTTTAAGCTGAGACACACAAACTCTTAAACACACATGTACACATGCATCCTTGTTCATCTGTCTTTATTATTAACTATTAACCGCCATTAACCATCCACGAACCCAAGATTTTTTGACATTTTCTTGCCTGTTTTTAACATCGCGACATCATCATGATCCTACAACTATTGGTAAATCGATTAATACTTTAAATCACTAATTGAAGTAGACATGTGACACATTCGTCACAGTATAGCCTGCTTTTCAAAATGCGAGGATTTACTGCTTTTCTCTGATTTATATCACTGTAAACTATGCATCTTTGTGTTTTGGACTGGTAGTTAGACATAAGAAGTTTGAAGACGTGACCTTTGGCTCTTCGAACCTGTGATTGAATTTTTTTTACTATTTTCTTGCATTTTTGTTGACTAAACAATGAATTGATTAATGATGAAAATAATCCTCAGATTAAATGATAAAGAAAATAATTTTTATTTGCGGCCCTAATTTACATTTGGTCTTTATTTCTGATGGTAAGAAAGGAGCTCCACATTGATTATATGGAAATAATGAAAAGCCTGTATTTAAAATATATTTCATTTTATTTTATTTTGCATTTGCAGTCCTGACCCCAAAGTTGAGACATTTTGCTCTGATCTAACCCGACTAAATGCAGAACTTCAACACTTATATGACCTTACTTTGCAAAATGTTTTAAAACTTGACTGGTTTCTACGTAGACATCCAACCCTGAATATTGCAACTGATAGGGTGTCAAGGCCCCATCGATGCAGCTGTTGAAGTGCCGTCCTCAGTGATACCTTGCCTCATGTGTTCTTTTAAAAACTGTGTTTTGAAGTTGACTCCCGTGTGCTTAAAATACAGTACATTAGCGTGTCTGCGGTGGGAAAGGTCCTTGTGTAGAGGCTCTATTATTACCGCCATTATTATACTTCATCAAAATCTAAAGGCCAAACTGGAGATGTTGTTTCATCCACTCAGGGGGGAGAGAGAATCACTGTGCCTTTGGCCAAAAGGAGGTTAACAAAGACAGGAAGATTAAATAATACATCCATCACATTCTGAGAGGCCGGGGGCCAAGTTCATGTCAAATCCATAACAAGCAAAGTATCCTCAGCCCAGCTCATTTCCCCACACACACGTCACACTCTGCTGGAAATCTACGTAGAGGATGTATTGATCTTACTGGTGCTTCCTTTCTCACAAGCTCACAAACAGAGCCGCCGTATCACAGGCAGCACCGCAAAACAAGCCCCCCTGCCTCTCAGCCCCATAAAACAAAATAATAAACTCACCGCTTGCCAAAATAATCCAAGTACCTTTGTGTGTGTGCGCTTTTGTCTGTGTGCAGCCTGTACTAATGCACTGTTATTTGCTTCCTTTCACTTAAATAGATTAAAATAGCATTGGGGGGTAGGTGAGGTACGTGTTAGAGGTGAGATATTTCGGAAAAACAAAGTGACATGACATTATCCCTGCTTTTCTTAGCTTTTAACAATCGGGGGATCTTCACTTCATACAGATTAGTTTAATTTGTTTGTTTTGTTTTTGTAGTTGTTCGGGTTTTTTTTTTTTTTGGGGGGGGGTTTTTGGGGTTTTTTTTTTTTTTTGTATTTTTGTCCAAATAAAATATCATTAAAGATCCCTTATAATCTTCTCTAAAAAGTTTAACATTTCCTTCTGAAATGTAGCAGAATACTTGTCTAAAAGGGCATCGCATTGAGATAGTCGTCTAAATTAATCCCCCAAATGTTCCTAAATTCAGTACTTGAACGAATAACATGTTACGTTCCAACAGTGATCATATCCTATATTATCATCTCTCATGTCATTTGGGAAATCCATTCAATATTCCTCATCTTATCCTACTAATTCAGCAAAAAATAAGGAAACTGCCTGTGTGACACAGCGATCTTATAGAAACAGGAGCTTGCCCAATGTTTAAAAAAAAAAAAAAAAGTTTTATCACCATTGAAACTGTAAAAATACTTGGAAATGCTTGAGCAAACACTTGTGTGGATTAAAGTCTCTGTAGTTTCGTTTCCTCATTATGTATTTTATTTCCTTGGAGGCAGTCAGACCTCCTCTGATTATTATGATTGTTCTTAGGAAGACAACATGTTGTTTACCTCTGTTGATTATTACCTTGTTGGTCGAGCCTCCATTTGCAAGCGCCGCTGTCAAGAGCATAATCAATGTGTCATCAACCTACTGTAAAACAATCAACAATGAGCCACAGGAAGCCAGACACACTGTCTGAGCAGAGTGCATTAAGTCAACTGTTGTTTTTCTCAATCTCAAGATTTAACCTTTTTAATGGGGGAGGCTTTCACTGTACAAGTGAAACTGTGTAATGTGCCATCATGCAGCCTCCTCCTCTGTCTAATCGATTTGTCATTATCATTGTCATCATGACAAACGTAACCAGGACGACAAACCACTACCTGTTTGTTTTTTATTTCTCCCCTCTGAAACCTGGATTAATAAACACGATAAGGAAAACTGACTCCTAGTGGCTCTAAAGAGCCACTGCATTTGTCCAAAGTCCACACAGCAGTGTGTTGTACTGGACCGATTAGTACAACGAGATGTTATAATGCAGATGCAACTGACTCCTTTTACAGTGTGGAGGAGGTTTACCTCAAAAGGAATGGTTATAATACTTTCACTGTTACTAAATCCTTGTATATATACACTGCAGTCAATCGTGTATACAATAGTGGAAAGTAATGGATTACATTTACTGACGTACTGTATTAAGTGTAATGTTGAGATACTTGAGTTTATGCCGCTTTATAATCCTACCTCACTATATTTCAGAGGAAAATATTATACTTCTCACTCTGTTACATTTATTTTACAGCTATACAGTAGTTTCAATTTTTCTTACAAAACACATCTTCATCTCATAAAGTGTGAAACATTTTTCTCCCCTAGGCCCCTACCGAGACGTAAAGAAACGAGTTAAAATTAGCTCCACCCTGACCGGCTACAACAATAAATTGCCGTTCATACGATGCAGTAAAGCGATATACAGTAAATAATAATCCGCACCGTGAAAAGGGGCACTCTGCTAACAAGTTTCACTTACGATACTTAAAGTACTTTGACTTTATTCAAATTTTGAATGCAAACACTTACTTGTGATGGAGTATTTTTGCATTGTGGTATTAGTAGTATTACGTTAGTTAAGGATCTACACGACTACATATAAAATCTCCAAACAGTATGTAGTTCATTCTGTGCATATTTCGCAAAAATATCAAATTACAGTCCTCTTTTATTCTTTATTCTTTATGAATAAAAGTGTAAAAGTACCTTATGTGACTATCTGTGGTTTTAATTAGGCAAAAGTGGCACATAACAGAGTTTTTATGTTCGATGTTTTATGTTTGGTGTCAAACATCAGTGAGCTTTGGTCGTATTTCTGTTATGGACTCTTCATGAACACAATGTCAGGGTCTCCGTGTGAGCTTTTTTTGAAAAAAGCTAGAAATGTAAAAACTCTCTTGATTACAATCGCAGAGAGGTCCTGAAACACAACACTGGGAGCAGCGGAGAGGTAAAGAGAGATTTAAAGGGTGAGTACAAGTGTATGCTGACTGGGTGACTTTTCTCTCTCTCTCTACATCTCTCTCTCTCTCTCTCTACATCTCTCTCTGTGACACCTGACGGCAGCACTGGCTGGTGCCTTTAAAGCTTTCCTTCAGAAAAAAACTCTCTGCAGTCTAGGTGTTGGGTGAAGTTCACCTCCCCTGTGCACATGAACATTGTTGACATTAAGTTTAAGTATGCCAAAGATACAGGAGGAGTCATTGAAGAATTTTAGAATTACTTTTTCCTGCATTCCTGAAAAAAAAAAATCCTATTTTATACAGATGCAAGAGCTTTTGTTTGCCAATAGCATCATTTGACAGCTTAACAGCAGCCAGCATGAGCTCTGACTCAACCTTTCCACCTCTTCTCTCTGAGCTCGTCTAAATGTGCTTGTGGCCGTGGCCAAGCCGAAGCCCCCCGGCTCTGCAGAAGGTCGAGGCAGCTGTGTGTGGCCCTCTGTCCTTGCCGGGCCTACCAGCTGGTTAATTAGCCTGCCACATGGGGCGGGAGGTGGGCAGGCAGGGGATTATGGGAAGAGAGGGATGAGAATCCAGCTATTGGTTGTAAATCAGCGCAGCTCGTTTTGGTGCTAAAGTCTGATGGCTGAGTCCTGTTCAGAGTTGAAATGAAATAAAAAAAAAAAAAAAAAACGAGGCATCTGTTAAACACAAATATGTGACCACATTTATGTGGTTGTTAATGACCAAAAATCACCAGTTACACTTTCAGTAACAAATCACATGTACATATTATGACTTTAGTAATAGTTTTTCAATTTAGTTGCTTTGTTTTTTTGTTTTTTAGGAGTTAAATGGGTTTGTAGGAAGGTACAATGTTACATGTTTATTAGTTCTAAATTAAAGTACTTATTATATTATATTCCTAAAGCTTATTGTCATATCAAAGCCCAATTATAGCTGGCATTTATTTGCTATAACCTAAAATGTGTCCTACTCTACTGAAGCTTTAGGGTTTTCCCTCACATGTAAGTCGCTTTGGGTAAAAGCATCTGCCAAATTAGTAAATGTTAAATGTAAATGTGTTTACATTCACTAGTTACTCTTTGTGTAGCAGTCTGCGCTGTCAGTGGCAGAGTGCGCCATTCTCATGCTAGATTCAAATGGTACCTTCTTCACCGGCCCAAGGGATTGAGAGGAAAGGACGCATACTACTAGAAATTGTTGAGCATCTTTTCATTCTTTTTTTTTTTTGGTCTTTTTGACTACCTTCTTCAAGTCGTCTTCATTATAACAACACAATGTAATGAATCTTCTCAGCCCGCAGTCTGCGTGCGATGTAACCAGATACAGGAGATGCTCATCGTCTTCCGTTGTACTTCTGACAGAGTAGCCTCTCAAAACTTAATAGTTGCGTGGCGGGTAATGTAGGCACCAGGTTTTTGACAAGGAAGACGAATGCATGGAAAAATACAGACAGTATCTCTGGAGTAGGATGTTAAATCGGTGGAGTACTCTTTTAAGGATTATATCTTAAATATCACTGTTAAAAAGCAAAGCCACTGTGGTTTACAGTAATTTTAGCAAAACTTTTCTCTGGGTTGCGTCGACCTAACAGTGAGTCACAGTTATTCTAAATCCCTGCAAGCCAGAGCCTCGGGTGGCTTGTTGCTTAAATGAAAACGGGGTAGTGAGTTATTCTGCTGTCCTAATGAGCTCTTATAAAAAAATAAAAAAAAAACAACTGGACCCTTTATAGCATGGGTGACCACCACCACCAGCACCATTTCCTCCACCCCTTCTCTTCCTCTCCCGCACACACCCACAAACACGCGCACACCACACACACACACACACACACACACACCCTCTGTATTTCACTGCATCTGCTGCAGCAGAATCCCATCGGCTATCCAGTTACGGCCCGCCTGGCCAGGGGCTTGCATTAGTGGCGTAGGAGAGCTGTGAACAGGGAGTATCAGATGCTGTAATATGGAAATTCCTCTGTAATGCAGAGGCTGCGGGATTGTGCGATTACTTAATTCATTTAGCTGAGTAAATGTTACTGGTCTGCCAAAGCACAGAGGGGATGAGGGGTTTTTGTGTGTGTGTGTGTGTGTGTGTGTGTGTTCGTGTGTGTGTGTCTGTGTGGGAGTAGATCCGTCTTTGGGAGAGATGGCAGGACTGAGTGTGCGTTAAGACTGTGTATGAGCATGTAATGGCATGCATGTGTGGTTGCGGGTGCATGTGCGTGTTACGGGCATGGGAGTACAAATGGAGCCTCAGTAACAACAGGTTGGGTTTAAGGCTCCAGTTTCATGCGTCCGTGGAGCAAACCATTAAGAGAGAGCGCCAAGCCCACCAGGCCCACACTCCTCCTCGAGTACCCACATGACCTATCCCAGGCGCTGATTTGTGGCTCCTGACACTTTAATTCATTGGAAAACACAAGTCAGGACCCAGGAGTTAAGTAAGTCCATTAACACTATGCAGAAGTAATGCTTTCCAGTGCAGTGCCAGTCGTGCCACCCAGTGTGATCAAGCATGGAGACCCAGTTATTTCGGAGTGGGTGAGTGTTTCCTGGAAGTTGTACACTGAAGCTGCTGACAACATAATATAAAACTAAAATATTTTTTAGGTGAACAGTAAATAATCAAGTTATTACGGCACCTTATTTCTACATTAGGTTACTCCTCTGGTAATTTATTTACAATTAATTAATAACTATGCCATGTATTTGCTATTGCTATAAAATATATTGATTAAAAAGGTTTATAGAAATTATACAGTAGATGCCACTGCAAATTATTTTGACACTTGTTTATTTAGAAGAGGTAAAAAAAAAAAAGAAAAAAAAAGACGTATGAAATAATGTGAACTGCAACACACAAGATTCTGCTTCACACGGTCTGTCTGACATATCTGTAATATTTTGTTCAGATGTACAGTAAGTTTTATATTAGTGGTGTCGTGTAACACATGCCCAAATACTGAATTCAGACCATATGTATGGATCTGATTGCAAATTTTTGGCAGTGCATAAGAGATCATGTAATTGCTCAGAAGGTACGACGGCACAGTTCAAATTTTGATTTTTTTTTTTTTATAATGAATTTAATATGGAAAAATGCATCGACGGCGCCATGCATCAGATATATATAGCTAACAAGAGAATGACATTTGATTTTCTTCCAGTTAACTGCCATGCCTCAGTTGCTATAACTTTTTCTTCATTTCACTGGAAGCCTAATCAAAACGTTGAGTTTTCAATACCCTCAGTGTTGACAGTGTGAAGGAATTCAACACTTTCTTTTACTCTTGATTACCCTAAATTGAATAATGAAGACGTGATCCTCCACTCCACTCAAACTCCGTCTAGATTTTCAACACAATACGAAGTCAAAGTCAAGCTTTATCAGCTGTTGCATTCACTGAGTCCGTCATTTCCCCAAAGGCGTCTCTCAAAAAATGATTTCATTGTCCTCCAATCCATTATATGGAGCAACGATGTCAGCTGAGCTGTAAATGACTCAAAACACAGCTGCTGGGGAATGGAAAACGGCGAGCCATATTCAACTTGAGCAAAATGGAAAAAGGTGGAGTCAAAAAGCCGTTAAAAGTATCTGACAGATTCGATACGCTCTGCAATGTGGAACAGAATTATTAATTTGGGAACTGGGCCTGTTAAATCTATCATTCCATTATTCTAACAGGAATCCAAAGGACATGTGCGCAGCCCCCGGTTCAGCAACCAGTGAGCCCAATCTGTTGTTTTAACAGTTAAATGTCGGTTTATCTTCCATTTTAAGACGAGGAAGTGTTACCACACTCGACAGCCTGCTCTCTGTTGGAAACTTTGCAGTGCCACCCCATGGACACTCAGTAAATTATCTGTATCGAAGTCGAGGCGTGTCATGGTGTTTTAATAGCATCTCCCCTCTTCAACATCATGATCATCACGACGACGTCCAGTCACATTGCATCAGAGACACAGAATCTCCGGTTTTTAGGCTTTAACGAGTTCCCATGCACGTTGCTATGGGCCGTTTTACACCTCGGCGCTAGGTTAGATCACTCTTGGCATTCCTCATTCTCTGCCACTTCTTTTCCGTCCTCTCCTCATAATTGCCAACATTTTTGAAGGATACAGTTTTTTATTTTAACTTTTTATAAGATGGAAGGCTGAATAAAAGACCCACAGGTGGTTCAAGGTTCAATTTATCCATCCATAAAATCATGGAAATTATAGTGCTCGCATCCTGGTCAAAGAGAGAAAGTTCTTGTAGGAATCTCTTCCAGATATGTTTAAGTCCCAGATATTCTTAGTGTATATTTTTTCTCAGCACTGTGTATAATTTTACATATATGAAAATCTACTGACAACTGGAGTTAAGTTCCTTGTATGTGTCAGCATACTTCGCCAATGACGATGTTTAGTATTCAGCCAAATATCTTTTTTCCCCAGAGGCAAGAGTATAAACTCGTTCAGTCCTTGAATGTCCAAAAACAGTATTTTTGTCCTATTTTCATTTTTAAGTCTCTTGTTGCCTCCAAATGCAGTCGATTACATATTTCCTTTTTCAGAATATCTGGCGCTGTTTAAAAATTAAGAAGTATTTCATGTTTATTTAATGACTGCCCTCAAGATTTACGATGTATTAAATGTAGGTTATAAATTGGCCTAGAAAAAATCTCTAATAATATAGGAATTCTGACAGTGTATGATATGACAGCTCCTTAAAACACAATAATCCAACTAATCATTGTAATCTGAGCATTTGGCAAAACTGAGGCAACTAAAGATTTATAGCATCATAAGCAATAAATGACAGATGACATCTGCAACTTTCTGTTGTTTTCATTATCTCTTAATCTGCCAGTTATTTACTAGATTAATCGTTTTGTCTATAAAGTGTTAGAAAATAGCCTCTTTTAAAACTGCTGGTTTTATTTTATCAGTAGTGCAAAACCCAAAGATATTCAACTGACTATCAGATTTGACAAAGAAAAGAAAGCAAGTCTTCACATTTGAGAAGCTGCAACTTGGCATTTTTTGCCTTTTTTTTTTTTTTTTTCTGTTGAAAAATGACTAAAACAATTAATTATCAAAACAGTTTATAATTTGTTGTTAATTTTCTGTCAATCGACTAATCAGTTAACCATCTAATTGTGGCAGCTGTAATTCAAAGTAACTTTTACTTACTTAGGTTTTACACAAGTCAAACATTGTCACTAACCTTTCTGACTTCATGGTGTACAAGGGTGGAAATCTTGATTGTGAATAGTTTCTAAAAGTTATTCGGTTGGGTCTGGCTGTGAGCCTTTACTGGACCTGTTTAAGATAATGACAGTCTTATGAGACGTTCAAATTTAAAAAAAAAAAAAAAAAAAAAAAACTTTCTATGGAATATTGCAAACCATGTCTCAAATCTCTGCCAGCAGCATCTAATAAATTCTGGAAAATAAAGGGAAATTGAAGAGCTATGTAGACAGAATAAGTAATAAATCCACTAAAAGTTTGTCTGTAAAACTGATTTTAAAGCCTGCACCGACTCTGCCAGCCTAAGCACCTGAAACTGGTCGCTATAAAGCCGAAGTCCACCAGGCAGCGTTGGCCCGATGACCGTTCACCTTCAGTCTACACTTCAAAAGAGCCCAGAGCATCTTGGCTGTGTGTTGTGGTTCAGGGTGAGAGGTTGTGGGGTCTCACAGCGGTGCCAGGGGGAATCGCAGGGGGCACGGGAGCCGTGGAGGTCCTGGTTTTTACTGCGCGGCAGTTCACTACGCACGCACCGGCCCCAGCTCTGCCACGACTGGAGTGTGTCACTTGCAGATTTATATTCCTCTCTATTAAAGCTCCTTTACAAGCCCACCGAGTATCCTGGAGATGTGGAGAGGGAGAGGGAGTGGGGAAACCTAAGGAGAGGCATGAAATGAAAGAATAAAGCAAGTGAGACACCAGGAATAAAGCACAGTTTAATGACTGTGAGAGAGTTGGGGAAAGTGTGTGTCAATGCCAGTTCAACATAACGTTGAGCCCGAGTCTTCCAGTTCCATTTTGTGCCAGTCCAGTCAGTGTGCAACTAAATTATTGATGTCTGAAGGAGAACAGCGTCGAATTTACGTGTCAATCTCCCTGTGAAAATGAAGGACAAATCCAGAATATTATTTATTTTATCTTTATTTTGTTCAGTCTGGAATCTTCAAGTAGGTTTGAAGAATTTTGATGTAACTACATAACTGTTTTAGGAAAACTGTTAAGCTCATCACCTTTACAACAGACCGACATCACCACTTTTCTATTCAACTTTTCAACACAAAACAACACAACTGAACTGTCCAGCTTCTGTGGATCTACTACCGTTTGCGGTTAGGCGAACTTTCATATAAATGTATATAAATATTAATAACGACATAAAACAAACTGCATTCTGAAAGAGATACAGCTGGGGAGCCCCGAAACAGACAAAGGACAGACACATTCCCTGCCCCTTGACATACATGGGAAATGGGAAAATAGAGAGAGGATTAAACGCACTAAGACCAAAAAGTAGGAAAACAAAGGAACTGAAAACTATAATGAAGTAGTGAAAGATAAAGAGAAGAGCATAAGAAATTAAATGTGTATCAACGGACTGAAAAGGCATGTAAAACCCATCCTGCTTTCATGAAACAACTTCTTTTTCACCATCGAGTTTTAAAGGCTGGAACGTCTCGAGGGAGAAGTGTTTGTGCCTTTTAAGTGCGTACCTGGTCCTTTAAGATGGCATCACATTTCCTCGCTCTTACACCGCATCGACGGAAGGAATCATCAAACCAATCCTTTATCCCAATGTTGTTGAACCTATAGATTTCCCACTCTATCCATCGAGAGCATCGGGGCTTTCCCTTTTTTTCTTTTTCTTTTTTTTCCCCTCGCCTGCCTACTGTTCAGGAAGCCAAGTGTGACAGCAATTAAGAACGGCTGATCTTCAAATGAGGAGTGTGAAGAGTCACATCCTCTACACACCCTCCTGTGTTGAAATGAGTCGCTTTCGTGGTAGTCGAACTTTCTGGACTTGTTGAATGTTAGAGTTCTGATGGCCGAATGAAGTTTAACTTATGTAGGCTTTTGTGGTAGCTTGAAGCCAGAAGTATCCGCACCCTGTTAAAATCACCCTGGGGGCCTTTCATAGTCCTTTTTTCCATCCTGTCCAGGCATTTCTCGACAGTGCTATGCGTCTCAGTCATTAGAGACTGAACTGAACTGATGTCAGTGCTCTCTTTGGGATTAATAGATTCACTGTGTTGCTTCTTGTGAGACTTTAATATAAGCAAATACGTGTGTGTGTGTGTGTGTGTGTATATATATATATATATATATATATATATGTTGCAGGTACAGCATAAATATGAAATGAGTCTTTGCTTGTTGCTTTTTGATTAAAGTAGCAGTATGTCTAGCTCTTATGTCTGAGCCCAAAATGTAGTTTAGATATTCATATAGGAAACATTTAAATTTGCAATTACATGGAGAAAGCCAGAAAGAAAAAAGCCCATTATCAGGTAAAACTTTGGGCTTGTGGCATTTCTTTCCTGTTGCACAATTTATTTGAAATTTTGCACATAAATATGTCCCTGAAATTATGTAAATGTGTATATAATGTTGTGACTGCTGTTTTTTCTCATGTTAATGTTTTACCATAAGATGTAATATTTTAGACATTTGTTATTTAGCGGTGTCTTGTCCCCATGTGGCTATAAAAACTAACTAGCTATATAGCTAACAAATCAATAGAGGTAAAAACTGCAAACAGCAAAACTAGTTAGGTAATAACTATTTAGCATTTATAAACAGTATATAAATATTAAATAAATGGTTTATATGACACTATAATATAGTTGTATGCAGATTTAAGGCATTTTATGTGTTTGTTAATGTGCAGTATTTGTCAACAATTATAAAATATGTCTCCAGGGAGAAGTTATATTATTTTATACTATTTATTAAATTGTTATTACCTGTTGATACAGCACCCTCTACTTACGGGTGCCCTCAGGAGGAGTTATAGTTGTAAACAAAAAATTAATAAATGTTTACAGACCTTTTATAAATGCTAAACGGGGGACTTGAATCAAAGTGTTGCCAGTGGCTATAAAAATAGATCATGTGTAACTCGAACGAAAAGCTCACACTTCCCGGTATCCCACAAGCCATAATTTGACCCTCCGGTTTAAAATTGTGGTGATTGCCTGTTTTATTTTATTTTGTTTTATTTTTTTATTTTAAAGATCACTCATTCGAAATCCGGACACCACAGAATGTACAGGAACAAGTATACATTTGCAGAAACAACAGTAATGTAGTGTCAGTGCAGTGCTTCCTTTTTGCAGAAGAGGGCAGTGTGTCCTTTTTTTTTTTTTTTTTTTTTTTTAAATCTAGTCTGCATTGCAAAGCAGTCAGTCCCAGGCCTGTTGCTGCTTTCTCTGTGCAGGAGATTAATGAGAGGTGTATAAATTCACAATACGTCGCTGCTGGCCATCTGAACTGAGAGGTGGACAGGAGCTGCATGCATATGGAATAGAGGCGTATTGAACATATGGAGGGGAGGTGTCTTTCCATCTCCTCCTCCTCTACTTCTTTCACTCCCTTGTTCCCTCCGTCCGTCCTTCCTCTTGAAGCCAGCCACCTGCATTATGACAAAAACCTGCATCACTGTCCAAAGGGCAGGCAAGCTTTTGTGAGTCCTGCAACTTCAGTCACATGGACTTTGGTTTATATCAGCATGTTTTTAAAAAAATAAAAAATAAAAAATAAAAAAGGCATCAGAAACGGGCAGATTGTGTAGGAACAGCACTGGAGACATGTTTCACAAAGCTCATGCTGTCATCTGAGTCACATCAGACACATTTCCCTATATTCCCGCAGCCTCGGTCCTGTCGTGATCTGAGACAGCACGCTGAATCACAGCCTCTAAAGATAGATGCTCATTTTCAGCAGCAGCATGGGTCAAGCAGTGCAGGATAAAAGGTGAATCAAAAGTCAGGCAGGGGAGTTAAAAAGTTCAACAGCCTGTGTTCCAAAACAAAAGAGGCGGGCATGTGGCTGCGTTATCCTCCCAGCTCAGCCCTCCTGAGAAATGGTGTTTGTCAGAGTAATAAAGCTGTCCCATAACCCCCATACCCTCTGTAATATTCATGATCCAAAGTTTGTGCCTCACAGGACAGCTTGATAAGTGTTAGGCCCGAGTCTGTTCCCAGGCTCCACCATAACAAGTACATTGTCTACCTGGGTTACCATGGGCCGAGCTAGTCCAGACTCCCGACATCCCACGTCGGCTTGTTAAAACACACTCCTCATTGGTTCAGCCCAGGCGCTCGCAGAGAGCTGTCCCGCTCTGTTTATTGATGTCGCAGGCTGGACCGAGCCCATAATAGGCAATGGCCCATCTCAACATTACGACTTGTTTATAAACGAGGTGAAAAATGACACTTTTATTGCCCGTTACTGTGTCCCTGTGTCCTGCCGTGCCCTGGCCTGTCCTACCTTGTCTTGTCATATCAGTGGAGCACTTCTGAGAGAAAATAAGTCAACAAAGAGACAGAGAGAAACACACACAAAAGACAGAGGTTGGGGGGGGGTTGTAGCTTGACGAGGACAGCTTTCATGCAGCAGCTCATAAACATGCATTAATCAGAGTAGAGGGCTGGTACAACGGCTGTGGCATACACATCGAGAAAAAGAGAAGAAGAGACAGAGGGACGGGTGGACAGGTGATTCAGCCCCTCATCCAAAGACTGCCAGTGTGGTTTTGACAGCTAAGAAAGACTCATACACCGCCAACAACAAGCGTCAGCAGCAGCGTCATCAGTGGCACTCGAACGACTCTTGAGATAAATGACACGTTTGAGGGAAACTCACTACCCGAGATGGATCTGCTGGGTGGATGTCAAGAAGAGTCAACCATGCAAAGTCATGTCTCAAGACAGTGCAACACACAATAATGAAATTCAACCTGAGTGAGTTTGCAGCAGTGCAGAGCTACCGATCCTCAAAAATTTAGACTAAACAAAACATTTGGATATGTCACCCGGGGCTCTGGGAAATTGCGTTGAGCATTATTCCCGGGTTTCTGACAAACGATTTACAAACGATTTACAAACGATTAGAGAAAGCGATTGTTAGTTGCAGCCCTCATCTTGCTGTAACAAGGACACCTTGTTTTTGTCACGTTTCCTTGTTTAAAAAAAAAAAAGCATCAGAATTGTTTTTAAAACAAATCTTTAATACATGGTGTTAAAAGATCTGCAATATAATGTGATGCTAAAGCACATATTACTTTTAAAATGACTCAGGTAAATGAATTTTACAATGCTAATACATTATAAACCATCTCAGTAAAGCTAATGTAGTGATGTGTTCACTGTCAGCAGAAAGAACCGTTTCCCACATAAAGTATTAAATACACTGATTTACAGTGGTTAAAATCTGATCCCAGACTGTCTTAACATGAGTTCTTGAATATTGTCGCTTTATTTTCAGATTTTGCACTTTTTTTAAATGTATGTTTATGTATGTTTTCAAGTATGTTCTATCGTACAGTAAGAGGAGTTACACGTTACATAACAGAGATACACAACCCACATAAAACACATGAAAATGACCAGAGCTGGAGTTGCGAAACTGTCACACAGCAGCTGCGAACTAATTAAATCAGTCTGAGGCCTCTGCGTTTCAAACAGCAGCTCAGACTCACCAGAACAAAGTCTTCGGAGGAATCTCAGCCTCTACGGATGCTGCCTTGGAACTACATTTGTACTCTGAGCAAACGTGTTGCTGTGTTGCTTTTCCGGGGCACATTGATGAGTAAGTTTAGATTGAAGAACGTCCTGGGGATTGTGATTATGCAGAAGTTACGCTGGAAATGTGAGATGGAATCTGTGGATTTGTAGCTTTTAATACGTTTCACCTCAAATACCTGCCAATATCCACGGTGGAAATAAATACCAAGGTAATAGATTCTTTTTCTTTCCACCAGAGTGCAGCAGTTTCTTCCTCCGTGCATGTACTGTATGCGTTGCTGCAGGGAGCTTCAGCAGCCCCACTGAGAAGCTCTGTTATGTTATCACAGTCGGTGCTATTTATAAAAGTCCTGATTCAGCTCCACCGATGTTTCCATTCTAAAAGAGAGAGAAAAAAAAAGAAAAAGACAGAGAACGTAAAGGAACAAAGGCTGCTCAAAGTCACTCCTGGAGTAGGTACCACTTAGGGATCAGCTCTTAAAGACTTTTTGCCATCACGTACATGGGTGAACACGAAGGAATCTAGCATTGTAGGAGCAGATGATGATGTTATATTATCAAAAAAAAACCCAACATGATTTCATTGTTTCATTTAATGCTTGTATTTTATGTATGCGTAGAGTGCAATGTGCTGTTTATGTGTCATCCGTGTGTGTTTTTTTGCTGTGCCCCTGCTGTGAGGGAGTCACAGCGCTGTGAGAAGGCTTCAGACTTCACAGGGGCCATGACTGAGTCTGGAGCAAAAGGCCTTCTGTTGTTTATTTTCTGATGATTTCAATACTGGAGAAACTAGCAGAAGAAAAAAAAAAACAACAACAACCCAGCCAAAATGAATTTCAGTAGAATAAGATTAATCCATAACATGAACTGTATTTTTTTTTTTTTTTTTTTTTTCCACACGTGTCTCTCATGACTTACTGATGCCGGAAATAAATATGCTGACTATGCCCAGACAGACTCAAAACAGCCAAGCTTCCGCTGCCACATTGACAGTGAACCTGTGAGCACAATAGAATTTGGATGTGATCAGTGAGCATCACCGGTTTTTCCTCTTCCTCGGTGTCAAAACACTGTCCATATTGCGTTTGATGCCATTTTTCTAGCTCACTGAATTTCGCTAATCTGAATATTGATAGCCCCGCTAGCAGAGAACACTCCTGTTTGTTGCCGCGTGAATCGGATCCATTCGACGACACATTTTCCACCTCACATCCGATGCAATTCTGCATTTTTCTTATTTTCAACAAACCCTGTTGAAAGGACGGAAACGAAAACAAGTATTGCCTGTGCAGTCAAAGCGTGTTTTGGTGTATTCCTCTGTGCCATAGAGCTTGACTAACACATTGTTGGCTTTGGTCTTTTCATGGGATAGTTCACATGTTTTGCAGTCGCCCCTTTCATCTCATTGCTTGGGCACCCTGCTCTCATAGACTCTTTATTTGACGCTTGTAACCCACGAAAGCCCTCATTCACGACCACTTTACACAGCGATTGACCAGGTGAGCGGAGGCGTGAAAGGGCGCTGTTATCACCTTATTAAATATAATTCTCTCTTCCCCCGTCACTATGAGGGCCAAGTTTGTGCTCCACCTTTGAGTGTGGACTTCAAGAACAGCTGTTAAAACTTCTGCCCTCAGATGTGGTCCACAGACAGATTATGAGAAAATAAGCTTCTGGGCACGGAAAGGAAAAATCCCCACCGCTGCTACGCAGGACCCCCAGTCTGAAAGACACACAAATTGGTCATTGTGTGTCTCTCTGTGGTAGTTTTGCAATCTCTTTGTAGTCCTTTTTTTTTTTTGTCTGTTTATAGTTGTTTTGTCTCTTTCTGGTGCCTTTGCATCTCCTTGTGGCCGTTTTGCTTCACTTTTTTTGGCTGGTTTGTGTCTTTTAACTGAGCTCTATGATTATCAAGTAAGACATATTAAGTCACTTCATATGGTGGCTCTGGCCCAGGGGCCCGTTTGGTCATATATCCATCGGTCAGAGACTTGGTACACACTAGTTTTGAGCATAGAGACACCTCTATTTATATTTTATTTTTGTTCAGGGCAAAATGAGAATAAAATAAGATCTGTTTTTTGTTAATGCTCAGATTCACCCGTACAACGTGGCACCAAATCTCCAAAAGATGCTTTCATCTCTAATTTTTCCACTTTTCCCAGCACCAGTTCAATTCAGTCTGCGCCCAGCCAATTTAGTAAAATTAGCTCAGTTGTGGAAAACGCATTAATCTAATCTGCTTCATCACTGTCTTAATTTAGGTCTACAGTATGTTGAGGTTCACCTGCGCCACATCTGAAGGTGTTTGGGAAACACCCTCGGTTTCCTGTCTCCATCATCAAATACCCTCCATACCGCCCTCTTCTTACTTTCATTTGCCTGCCAACCACACGCTGGAATATACACTTTCACTTACAATTATTTTCCATTTCTTCTTTCTGTGTGTGTGTGTGTGTGTGTGTGTGTGTGTGTGTGTGTGTGTGTGTGTGTGTGTGTGTGTGTGTGTGTGAGTGAGAGAGAGAGAGTGTTTTCAGTTTTTCTGTTTGTGATTCCACATTTAGTGTCTCTAGTCTTTAGGGAGCACCACCTGTAATCCCAGATGGGTTTCCATCCTCTCCTACGTAGCTCTTTTGCTTTTTTTTTTTACCTTTTATTTTTATGGTTTTGTTTTCATCTGTGCAGATAAAGTAAATAAAGACCTGAGCAGGCACATGAGTGTGAACCAGTGACTCAAATTCAATCTAAAAGAGGAGAGTCGTTCTCATATCTATTCAAGGACAGAGTTTTGAATGAGGTTCCTGTTACCATGGAAAAAATGTACCTCTGTCCCACAACCAAAAATGAGGCATGCAGCAACTTAATACAGCGACAGCATGCCTTGATGCCAGGGACATACCACATTGCAGCGTGTCATTCTGAAAACAGGGTTAGTCTCAATCAATATAACAAAAGGGTTGAGAATACCGATAAATTTTTAGCCAGTATACATATTTTCAAGGGGAATTGTATCGGACAGCTGGAACGATGGGTAGTGTTGACCGCGAGAGGAGCCTACTTTCATCATCCTGCCGGTTTTCAGGCTTCATGATATTTTAGCCTGTGTGATTGAGTTGCCTGGCTAGTTTATTAAACTCCGCAGCTGTTGTTTGTGAAGACACCTAGGAAACGGAGGTAATTGATGGACCTATTGAGTTACACTCGCTGCATATGAAACCTCCATGGCTGAGAAAGTCAAGGATGCTATTATGAGCTCAACTTTGTACCTTAGATCACTCTCTACACAGAGAAGAGTCGGTGACAAGCTGAGTTACTACAAGTTGTTATGAGCTGTTGCATGTCTGTGTGTGTGTGTGTGTGTGTGTGTGTGTGTGTGTGTGTGTGTGTGTGTGTGTGTGTGTGTGTGTGTGTGTGTGTGTGTGTGTGTAAAAACGCTCGTGTGCATGTACCATACATACATGTGTACACATGTACACACCTCGCATGCCTGACTAAAAGGTCAGATTCTATTAATACTTGGATTCTCGAACCTGAACCTACTGTCTGTCGCCTGAATACTCGACCATTCACATGCCACGAGTTGGAATTTTCTCAGTGAGCATAAAGAGCATAAAAGATTTGCCTCCCACCTGGGAAAACTGTGTTGTGTATATTTTAACACCAAAAGGTGGTGTTAAAAATAACACTCAAAGTTCACATATGTGTATGTCAGTTGTGATGTAAAAGGCAAAACTGGGGAAATTTCCGATTCTAAGCTTTTTTTAAAATTTTGTAGTGAAGACCTATCAGCTACATTACTCATCCAAATCTCTAAAGGAATAGGTCGAAATTTTGGGATTTTCACTTACCCGCTTTTGCCGAGAGTTAAATGAGAGGATCAATACCTCTCTCATGCCTGTGTGTGAAGTATGGAGTTGGAGCCTTGAGGCAGGTAGGCAGGTCAGTAATGAACACATTTGATTTGATTTGTTTAATTGGTACACGAACGGAGAAATGAAACAATTTGTGATTTTGGAGTGAGCTACGACATCTAACAGTTTATCAGTCTGCCTGGTGCTTCTGTACAGCATCTCCATCTGCCTGAACAGTTGACCATTCACAAGATTAGAGCTGAAATTTTTTCACGGCAGCGAGGATAGAAGCGCAAACAGGATTTGACTCTGACTTGGGAAAATGTGACGTACTGTTATGTTTTTTTTTTTTGTTGTTTTTTTCAGGAGTAAAAAAAACACTCAAAGTTCACATATATTTGTCAGTTTTTGATGAATAAAATAAACCTTCCAACAACTGTGGAAGCACCTGTGTCTAAAAATGACTGAACGTGAGACTCAAATCATCCATCAAAATACGTCAACATTAGAACAATGTGTGGCTTTGACTACTTGTGCGAGCACTTAGCGGATAAGTGCGCCAGTAAAAATGGGGTCTAAATTATTGTTTTGGCTTGCCGGGCCCCCCCACAGTTTAATATAATAGATGGGTTGAATGTGTCATGAAGACTGTGGCGGGGGGTTTCCCGGGGTAAAAAGGAGATGGAAAGATGAGGAGGAAGGAGACAGAGGGGCTGCTTTCTCTCTCCAGTGGTAAAGGGTGGGGTGGGTGGGGTGGTCGGTTGGGTGGGTGGGAGGTGGGGGTTGCTGAGCAGGACCTGGCAGCTTTCACGATACCTGCAGTACAGGCTGTGAAGGTTCAAACCCGAACTGGGTAAGTTTCCACGAGAAGTAGTAGAACAGGAAGTTGCCTGGGGCATCAAAAGGAGGTAAAAACCTAAGTGTAGTGAAATTAAAAGTCTGAATTTACTGTAAAAGGAAACAATGAATAACTTGACTTTCTCTCATTTTGGAATTTTTTATGTAAAATAGTGACAATCTTACAGAAATCCCCTCCAAATAAATAAACACCTGAAAATAAGTGTTTAAAAATTGTAATCAAGGAAGTGAATTCATTCTATATCCCACAAGGCATAAATACAGAACAGGAAGTCCTTGGTTAAGTGGATGGGAGTGTGACGAATTTCTCAAAGTGTTTCATGTTTCATTTAATGTCCATGTCCTATTTGTAATCTGGTGACATGACGCAATCCGGAGCCCTCCAAACAATTACCCCTGAGGCTGGCGTTGTGACCAGCCTGAACCAGCGCGCTCCTTGCGTTTTGCGTGCGAGTGTGATTTGCGGGGATACGGCAAAACGAGGCCGGCAATTTAAAGAACTTGTCTGGAGCGGTAGGGAAGAGAAGAAGAGAAGAGTAGCGGCGTAGAAGCAGGAAGACGGCTCAGCTGCACACATTACCCAAATTCGCTGGTGTAGCCGGAGATTTGAGGGGGCACGCTCTGCTTTGTGCTGCCGTAACCATGATATTATCAGTGCAATGAAACAGTATTTCAAAAGCCAACACAATGCTCTCTTTGAGGCTCCATTGCAAAGAAAAAAAAAGTCAAAATAGGCCACAGCTGTGCAGAGCTGTAGCTACTGTAGCCATAACACATCTCCTCAGTATTTTTAGGGGAATTTCGGGCGTTTAGCATTTGGAAGTTAACATCCTCCAATTGAACTAAAACTTGTTTGTTTTATGATTCCAGTATTTTTTAGACTGGGTTTAATTTTATTTATTTAAATTTAACCACTTCAGGCAAAAACAAACAAAGGAGGAATGAATGAAGGCATCTCCCCATGAGATTTTAATTCCTGGCAGTGTACCGGGGATTTTGAAACGGCGTTTACTGTTGGGAGGAAGAAATTACAGACAGTATAATTAAACGAGAGAGAGCGAGAGAGAGACTTTAATTTTCCAACTCTGTGTTCCACTTTGAGTTTCATCTCAATATCAAAGGGAAAAAAACATTTGTATGGTAGCACACAATAGGTGTATCATGAGAAGATCAAACTGTTACGAGTCGTCGTGAAACTCCACCAAGACAAAGCATCGAAGGTTTCTGGAGTCATCCCTTTACGAGGTAACAATCCTCCCAAATAGCACCATTGCTGCTTTTTTTTTTTTTTGGTGTCAGTCCAGTTTCAGACTGTCCACAACCGAAGTTATCTGTGATGTCGCAGCATTCCGGAATGAGGTCGGAGTTCTCCTCAGAATCCCAGCGTTTGCACAACTCCACTCCAAAAATCACAACGTGATGTCACGTTGTGACCTCACGTTCCGTTCCAACAGGCACAACTCAAAAGTCCACTCACTGGCTCTTTTTTTTTTTTTTTGCCAGCAGCTTTTAGTCGTATCACATGATTTTCATCAAGGCATGATTTCGTAGATTGCGTTTTTGGGGCTTTGGACTTTTTGCAGAGTTTTCTACGGGATTTACATAGTTTTAATCATCATATAGAGTCGGTCAGACAAACGGGTCAAGTTCCAGAAAAAACCTTAAGCAGGGACTGTTTTGTTTAAACTACAGTTTCCAAGTTCAAAATGAAACTTTCATGCACGATTGGAGAATTTTGTTTTTATTTTGTCCTGGCATTTTTATAACAGGCTACAATTCATGTACAAGACTTGAAAAAGAACTTGACAGAAGCCCATTAGGTCATTAAGGCTGATTCGCAATATCTCTCATCATCTGACAGGTCAGTTGATGCTTATGTTTTTCCTTTACATTAGTCATTTCTGAACGTATCTGGGGTGTAATTGGATTTGGTCATATGACGGTATGCGCATGAGTAAGCTGTTATCTAAATCAAAGCCTGTATGTGTCTACATTTAGGGTCTGCTGTCTCAAGTTTCCATGAATACACTTTACCATCACTGTATATGAATCATGAGGCTAATTAGAGTTACTACAGTACTGTGAAGAAAAAAATAATGATGACATGCTTCGAGCCTCGCCTCAAGCCACCAAATAAATCCCAAACATGGCCACAGCAGCTCCTCACAGAGACGGTATGACATATGGTCTAGTGTCACCACACTGAGCCCCGGCCTGTCTCTCGCGCAGTGGTCACTGTGTGGCTAGTATGTAACGAGACATGACACTTCAAAAGTCCAACATGTGCCACAAGCAATAACAAAAACCACCGCCACATTCGCTCTGCAGCTCCAGATGTGACAGCGTTTTTATCTCATCTCTGCGCGGGCCCGGCATCGTCGCCTGACATCATTTCGACCGCGCGGGATGCTTCTTCATTTGTGTTCTTTCTTCGAGCTCCTTGTCCTTCCCTGTCCTCAGCTCCACTGTAGGTGGCATATTTGCATCTGTTTATTTGCAGAGACATCACCATGGCGCCCGTGTCATGCCCACAGACCTCCTGTAATCTCCTTAGTGCGCTGTGTGAAATGGGCCATGACCTCTTCTGCTCGCTTTTTCTATCTATCTCCCTCCGCCCTTCACTGCTCTGCTTGTCTCTCTGTCCCTACACTCCTGTCGTCTCTCTGCGATGCAGGAGGATAATTCAGCTCACCGACCAAGAGCTGACTGCGGAGAATCACGGGTCAGAACTCATTTAGGATTACAGTAAAGTGAGTAGACATACAGTAGCCCACCCTGACAAAACTAACTACTACGTCACACTGTGTGGCCAAATGTATTTGGACACCCAAACATGAGCCCCATATGTGATTGTTGAACATCTTATTCCAAAATCACAGACATAAATGTAAATGCCAAAACACCCTCCGCTCTTCTTTGATGGCTTTCCAGATGATTTTGAAGCCTGGCTGCAGGGATTTGCTCCCATTGAGCCACAAGAGCACTGGTGTGGTCGTGCACTGATGTTGGACAATAAAGTTGGCTCACAGTCGGTGCACCAGTTCATCCCAACTCTTTTTTTTTTTTTTTTTATGGACCTGGCTTTGTGCACAGCGTTACTGTGATTTTGAAACAGGAATGGGCCTTTTTTCAAACTTCTGCTTGGTTGGAAGCAAACAGTTGAAATCTAATTGTATGCTGTACTTGAATGCAATTGGGCCATCTTGCTAAGCATGACGCAGACCGTTATTTACAATGGAGGGAAAGGCCGCACTCCGGGTTCAATTAAATTGAACTGTGATCTAGAGTACACTGACCTTTTGTTCGGTGAAAATGTTGTTCATCTCTGAATTCCCAGAGTTCTGTTAACTCTGCTTCCTAGTCCAAACAGGATTTGAGTAAAAAAATCTCAAGGATGGCAGAAAAAAATCCCAGAAGATAAGGATACCAGGTTAGACATTTCATATTGTCACCATTTCCAGTGTAGTTTGTAGCATCACAGTCGACCGCATTGCAGGATTATGTCCTGCTCTGCATTTGAACCGAATCATAAAAAAGAGCCCCAGACCGTAAGTACACAAAGTATGTGGACAGTGAAGTAATACAACTCACTCCTTAAGCACTCTGAGACGGGGCAAGGAGAAAATGCATAAAAGCCGTAATTTAGTCATGCATATAAATGGTTTTAAACCCGTTTTGACCTCACAGGGTCTTTATCAGGGCAAATGGTTCCCTATTTTCCCCTTAAAACGAAGTAATGTTTACCTGTGACCCCCTCATCACAGAGTGTTTACTGTGAATGAAGAAAAAATGGATGAAAGTAAAACAAAAATAATTTTTTATTTTATTTTTTTTTTTCCATTCTTATGTCTTTAATCATTTTTCTTGGGAGCCTTTAGGTGATCCCATCCCAAAGACTGGGAGCCACTGACACTGACAATATACAGGAAGCAAACAGCATTCTATAATATAATAAAATGACCGACCGATACAAAGAAAACACACGTCACATTGATTTCAAAACATTAATGGTATGAAAAAAATAGCCATAAAAATCATATAACTCCGTATGATCTTGTGCCTTCAACTGGTGCAACCGGCCATCTTCAAGAGCACTTTAGGTTCCCATTAACCTAAATCCATATCATCCCTTTTGGCATATTTTGTAATAATGTTGGCTTAACATGAGAAGCATTATTTTATGCATGAGCTGTAAGTGCAAAGTGCTGCTGTAGTGACATTTAGTGAAGCCCTGGTGGGATGCCGTGCAAGTGCATCTTCCTGTGACAAAGGGAACAGCTTTGATGGTAACCAGTGCAGCAGTCCTCGGGCTCAGAGATCCTCTGCTTTATTTCACCGCCTCCTCAGCAAAGTATGTACACACTTGATAATGTGTATGCATGTGTGTGTTTGTGTGCACCTGTTTGTGTGTGCGTGTAGAAAAGGTAGGTCCTCCTCTCAGGCGCGCTTTGCCTAATACGTCCATGCAGGGTTTGCTGGAGAGCGGCGTGCAGCAGCACAAAGATCAGGGCTATTCTGGTGCTGCCCGCCTGCCCAGTGCTGATAGGAAAGGATTAATGAGGCGGGGCACTCATCACTCGTAATTAGAAACAACGCTAAAAACTATTTTTGTGCCTGTTCCTATGGAGAGATCTTGACCCTCAGGCCAACCTCCCCCTCCCCCCCGTTCCAAACTCACCCCCTAGCCAGGAGGCAGTAGACGCCTCCGAAGTTGGAGTAAATATAGGCCCATAACTCCTGCAGCTATGTGACACAGTTCAATGGACGGGAGCGCAGATAATTCACAACTCTGGCTGTGTACTCCGCTGGATGCTCAAATGTCAAGAGGCTGATAGAGGCTGTCTCTTAAAATACACACTGTAAAGCTTTTTTTGTCGTTATTGATCCCAAAAATTAGTTTCTGAGCTTCTGCTGTGTCCTGGCTTCCGCTGTATCATGTGGCCTTGGTCACATGAAACTCCCTAAATATCCCTTAATCTGTTGCTTCTCTTTTAACATCAGGATCTTTTCACACAAATGTTTTGAAGGTACCTTGTCTCCTGTATAGCTAAAGCAGTGTACTAATTGATCGACAGATGTGATTGTTCTTTTCCTGGTGAAAGCCTCTCAAACTGCTTCTCGCTGTTTTGTATCGTCGTAAGTTGACTATATTTGGGTTTTGCAATGTTGGTGAGACAAAACAAGCAATTTGAAGATGTCACCTTGAGGTTTGCGAAATTGTGTTGAGCCTTTCTCCATCGTTTCCAATTTATAGACAAAACAGTTAGTGGAACAGAATGATCAGTAGATCAGTCGATCAGTTGTGGGCCGCAAAACCAAAACAATGAGCTGAAAGACGCTGTAACTCTCCATAGAGCGGAGGGGGACTGCAGAGCTGAGTGCTTATGCTCTGCGGGCTCATCACCACGAGCAACCCCTTTCACATTAAACATTTTCATTTGATCTATTGCTAATATAAAAATATTGACTAGTTTTAAACACCTCAATGCAACATGAAACAAATGGCAAACGGTTTTACGGTTTTTACCCGGTAAAATATTTTCACTGCATGTAAGAACGCTGGAACACATTAGAAACATATTTCTCCTTTATCCCGTAAAATAGCTGAAGAAATGAGTCCCCCCCTGCGTAGGAAGAGAGCGGGAGAAAAATAAACTTCCAGGACGCCAAACCAAACTTGAAGCCTCCCTGTTTATTTCAAAGCTCACAAGTAGGGATTACAAAATTACAGTGCTTCAATTGTAACAGTTCAAGGAGCAGTAGGAGAAGAGTAGGAGAGATGACAGACCAGTTGAGGAATTTTGAGCAAGTCATGCAAAAAGGTGTGGGAGAAGGCCTCCGTTATAATAGCACCCTTTGTGGAAAAAAATAAATCCATCTTTCCTTAGGTCAGTGCAAAAATAGTAATGAATATATGCATACAAAGAAAATAGATATATATATATATTTATATACTTTATATACTGGACTGTTGACTACAGACACAAAGAAAGATACAGAGACTTGTAGAGCGAAGCCCATTTCCACCGGAGCCTCTGAGCCCAAAGCAGAGACTCTTAAACAAGTCTAGTCGTAAAGAGTGCACATCAAACATGACAGCTTGATATTGTTCTAATACAGAACCGTGTTTCCAAATAAAAAGGAACAGACCCAGATGCCTCTTGGAGCCGTCAATCAGGCTGTGACCTCTACAGAAAGAGCAGTGTGGGAAAGACAGACAGCACCATAATGACTGCGAGTGTCTCTCACAGACCAGGAGCACACGGCATGCTTCTTTTCCAACCAGAGAGAGTAATGTACAGTACGACGGTTACATTGTTCAGTCAAATAGATCATTACATACAAAAGCCATGTGCCACTGCGGTTGTAAGAACCGGCAGATGGGACGAAAAGGTACATTATTCTTTATATAAGATTGGCTCAGATGATAAGCACTCCTTTTTTTTCTGTCTTTTTTTTTTCCTTTTTTGCAAATGGTAATCACTGAATATAAATGCACAAGCTACAAACGTGTGGCAAATGATTATATACCTTTTTTATCATATCCAAATATATTGTGGAGCACCAGTAGACACCAATGACAACAGCAACGAAAATACAAGTGAGGACACGTCGCCACACAAACATGTTTTTTTTTTTTAAATTCTTTGTCGATAAGTCACGCCTAAAACTCACTTCAATCTGAGGCTGCAAACTTGTTAGTCATGCTCGAAATGTTCGCAGAGACCTCACAAAACAATTTCGTGATAGTTGGGTACGGAAACAACCTGTTACAATTTCATTTTGCATAGCATGAAATTTCACATGAGGGATTTGAAGCTTATTGTTGTGAATGTTGGTGTTGTAAAGCCTTACTGAGTGCAATGTGTATTCGTATTCATTATGCCATGAAGACTCCGTACATTCTCCTTCATCCTCCCGAGAGAGACACGTGACCATTTAACAAACGTTTGGGTTCAGTACACAGAGGGTGTATTGCAAAATAAAAGTGGGTTTTGGTACTTTGGCAATGACATTGTTAGCCCTGTGCTTCATTTTATGCCTTTATTTTCATGCAAACAATGGAGAGCTTGAACAGAAACCAGAAGAACATGTGAACATAACAGGAACCATCATTTGTGAGGAAACTGCTTTCAAGTCAACTTGGTAAGAACGATAAAATACCGCGTGAAGACCTTGGAACGTCTTGTTTTTTAGTCTGGAATTTGTGTTTCAACTTCAATTGAAGTACTACATGCTCCTGGAAAAACTTAATCAGCCCTTGGATTTATCAAATCAAAACCAATGACATCAAAAATGCATTGTTTTCAGGCTAAAACAAGGCTATTCTTCTTAGTTCAAAAGGAAAATTCTGGACACTCCAGGCTTTCAGACAGCAAAACTGATCTCTAAAATTTGGATCAATATTATTTTCTATGTTTCTATATAAATGCTCAGGTTTTTTTTTTTTTTTTTTGTTATAGAGATGCACACAGTCATCTCACAAGGCGTTTCAACTGTGTGCTCAGTTGTATACAGGTGCTTGAAAAGACGAGTGAACTACACCTTAATAACACATGCATCCCACCTTGGTGCTTAAAAATGTCCCTTTTTATAATTCCCGCTGACACTGTCAACATCTGAGAGAGTCAAATGTGTAAAAACCAACGAGTCTTATATGCAAAATTTAGATTCTGTTCACCAACAATTCAAAAATCTATGGTTTGGATAAGAATGAAGGCATGAAGAAACAGCACTAGCAAGCTGAAAATTTTTTTTTAGCCTTTCCTTTTCATATCTATCTATATATATTTGTTGTAATATAAGTCATCGGTGAGTATATTCAGATGCAACAGGATAAGGGTAGACTTTGTGTGCGTGCATATAGTCTTAACTACACTACTATTTAGTGCCAAGTTGATTTACAATTCACGGCGGTGCTCGGTTTCTCCTTCAAACGCCACCACGAGATCAGAGTTACATAATGAGCATTTTCACCTTAAGGCTTCTTAGCCTCTTTGAATGCAGTTCTGTAAAATGCTGCATATTAACCAGGAATCGCAGAAGTAATCTTTGAAAAGTTAAATCTGTATGTTACACAGAGACAAAGAGGAGCAGGTTGCTTTTGTCTGAGAGCTAAAATTTCGGCCTCGGTTTGTTCTGCTTTCGTCTGCACGTGATGGTGTACCATGCGCAGGCCCACTGGTGACACATGAATTAAGGCATTGATAGAGGCACTACAACAGCACGTGACAGTAGCTCTTGCCTTGGTAAGGCCGAAGAGCTCACTTAACTGTAGCTTAGTGTCAGCGACGGTGAGTCGCAGAAGATTAAACAAGGGTCACACTGCTCTACTGTACAACCGCTGTCAAAACTATTCCATGACCCACGGGAGGAGGTGCGTGTTTGTATGAAACGTGTATCTCAAATCTGCTACTTTAGAATGGACTGCATCAAAGTTCAAAATGTAGGGCGTAATAAAATAATATGTAGCTACACGAGGACGGTAAAACAGTGAAGTAGTACATTACAACAGAGCTGGCTCATGAATGAATTGGAGCAAGAGGAACAGAGGAGACAGAAGCAGGCAGTGAAATTCCTCCACTCTGTTACATTAAACATCACCAGTAGCCCTGTTTTACAATATTCACTCATTATTTCAAAGTGTTTTTTCTTCTGCCAGCAGCCATGCAAAAAAAAACAACTCTTATGGCAGTCTGGTATATAGATATATATAAATAGATATAGATCTATCTATAGATAGATATAGATCTATCTATAGATAGATATAGATATCTATATATGTGTGTGTGTGTGTGTGTGTGTGTGTGTGTGTGTGTGTGTGTGTCTATATATATATATATATATATAAAAATACACACACACACAAATGCTAAAATATATGCATATGTGGATGCAGGAATGGCAAAACAAACATACTGAAGCCAACACACGAAATATGAATTTGTGGTTTGACGCACATAAACCCATAAGCTGCACCCAAAAAAATAAAGCCCCATTTTTTTCGGTCTTGTGTTCACATCCGCGCCAAATATTACAGCATGACTGTCTGCACCATAAACATAAAAGTACAGAACTGAACAACAGTAATTACATTAACATCAAAATGGTATTTCAGCAAAGAGCTGGAAATGTTTTGTAATCATTACCCATATATACACATAAGATCAAGGTCTCAGTTGCATTCCACTCTGAAATTATTGCACAGTAAGCCACTGTGGGCTAATCATGGTCACCCCCATAAACCCCTGTATAAAAATAGAACAACAACATTAACACACCAAACATGTCTTCATCTTTTTTCGTTTTTTTTTTTTTTTGACAGGCACTGCCGTGGCCTACCCGGCCTGAGTCTGCAAACATAAACTGTGCCACAGTGAGCTTTAAGAGTTTCTCATGTCAGTAATTGCCCTTAAGCACATAGAATATCTTTTCCAAAACGATTTTTCTTTTCCCTCACATTCGCTCCTCTGCGGTCACAAAAGGAAGATTCCCACTGACCGCTTCCTCTCTCTCTATCTCTCTAACCCATCTTTTCCTCCGGGACATCGGCCAGGTCCAAACAGTAGGGATTTTTGGCATTTCTCATCACCACTGACCCAGAGCTTTGGCACTCCAGAGAGTCCAAGATGAGCATGAGGACGTTCAAGAAGAATACAGCAGCTCCCTCTCTCTCTCTCTCACACACACTCCAAACCAGCTGGTCTCTCTTGAAAAAAACAGTGAGAGTGAGTACAAGACTTAGCATTGAGTCAGACGAGGAGTTCATTTAGACGACGGTCTCCACACCAATCAGCTTTGGTGTGAGGATTCGTGGCGTTATTCCGTTGTTGAGGTCCTCCTCGAACTCCAACAGCTGGCCCATGAAGTTGAGGTTCGGGGAGATGATGGGCCTCCTGGTTTTGACAAACTTGTAGGCATCTGTCATGGTCATCCAGGTGTGCTTCATCAGGTAGGCGATCACGATGGTGGCTGAACGAGACACGCCTGCCTGGCAGTGGATCAGAAGGCCCATACCTGCTTGATGTGCTTCCTCTGCAGAGACGAACATTAAGATAATTAAAACACAACGTAATCAATACTCTCTTCCCCATGGGGAAGTTCAGCCATCACACATGACAAGATATTAAAACTCTCTCCCCGACCAGGCCTGGGTATCAAACTTCAGTATTTTTTTTACCGCTACCAAACAAAATGTAGCTATAGCGCTGAGTATTGGAAACTGTCAAGTGCCAAAAGCTGGCATGGCGAATGCCTCCTCAGATTGACCATCTGGTTTAATCATTCTTTTATACAGATATTTCTGGATTTAAGTTTTAATTTATCCTATTGCTCTTGTTAAATGAAAACACGATTTTGTGGAAAACACGTTTACGTTCCTTAGAGTAAGGTATCAAAAAATACAGTTTTGGTATCTGTACTGCATCAAGACATTTCATATGATACCCAGCTACCACTACCCTACCTACACCTGTCCATTTTTTAAAATCTATTTCCTACTTAATTTTGTTCAGTATCACAGCAGACTGTCAACATGCATTGGCCAAAAAGTACCCTGAAAGTGCCTTGTTGCAAATCAAATATAGGAACACTTGCCATTTGAAACCTTCAGTTCAACTTAGTTGGGTTTTTTTATTTGCAGGAAAACACCTATGAAACTACAGAATAACTTTCAAACTCTAGAAAGGACCAGGGCCAAGAATCAGACATGAGACCTTCTCACCATGCAGCAACAGCGCAAAACCACTGGGCCACCATTAGGGATGCACAGATCGGATCTGCCTCAATGCTAACCTTATTAGGTGGCTCAGTAATCAGTTACCAAATGAGTAATTAGCCTGATCTGACTTAACAACTTCAAATACAGTTTCTTCCTCAATGACATTACAAAAAAATTCACTTTTTCCACTCTCAGTTACATTCATTCGGTCAAGGCTGGCCACCAACTCAGTTTCCTGCGCCACAGCAGGCAATCTCTGGCCTCACGTGACCTTACTTAAAAAATGTCCCCCAATGAGTCGCAGTAAAGATAGATATATATATACGTTTTGAATTTGGGCAACAGAGACCATGGTATCGAACTGATACTTGGTATCCGCAGATACACCGAGGTATCTGGATCGGATTTTGGAGAGAAAAAGGTGGATGAACACATCTCCAGCCACCATACTGGCCTAGTTTTTACTGTATAATACTTACATCTAAGACTAAATAAGGGTTATAACTATGTGTTACACATGCTCTTTACACATACACTGTCTTTTAAATATATGTCTCAAAAAATCCAGAATTTCAGAGAAATGTCAGCTTCAATTTGGTCATAAACTTCCAAAAAAGAAAATCAGCTGTAATCAGAGGATGTCAAGAGTGAGGGCACTACAATATGATCCTTCATGATTCTTCCTTCCTACACTCTTCTTTCAGCTTAGTGGTTCCCAAACTACAATTTAGAGGGAAAAAATATCACAGGTCGCAAGACAATGACTAGGTCAGCAGACAAAAGGAAACAATTGTATTTCTGCTAGTTATAGTGCACAGCTATCTTTGTTTTTCTCACTATTCTCACTGTCGTTCTCTTATGAAACACCAGATAGTTCAACCTCTTCCAGCCCTGAGAAGGTATTCCCATGAAACAATCTGAGAAGGTAAATATTGGTCTTTGGTTTAACTGCTCACAGCTCTAACATGTGATGAGGAGTCTCACAAAGACAGGGCTCTGTCTTAAAGGGCACAAGACAAAAAAGCCGCCTTAGCTCACACGGCTCCACTTCTAATGCAAAACTGAGTGACACTTTTCGTACCGATGAATTCAAACGCCTCCTCAAAGTACTGGCGCAGGTTCTGCTTGTTGCTGTCGGTGGCGGGCAGGCGCTTGTAGATGAAGAGGCCCGAGTCGTAGTGGTAGAGCGGCAGGTGGGTGGTCACGTTTAGGATGTAGCCGATGTTCAAGCGCTGCAGCAGGTTGATGTCCTGAGCATCCTGCTCGTTCCCCAGATAGAGGAAGGGCAGGATTGGCGTCAGCTCTGCATTCTCTATGTCCGGGGTGGAGGGCAGGGAGTGAGGTAGTGCCCCTGTCAGGCCAGCAGCTGCGCCCGTGTCCAGGCCCTCGTGGAGGTGCAGCGAGTGCTCGCACAGGTTCTCGTGGCTCTGCCTGAAGCAGCTAAGGCCTCCTGTGAACACAAACAGAAGACTGTGATGTAAACTCAAAGTAAATACAGTTTGGCTGACAGGCAGAAAGTCAAAATTTTAAGTGGAAAATGGATGAAACTGTTGAACAGCATTTTCTTAATCTTCTTTTTCTTTTTTTTTTTTTTTTTTTTATCCCATGGCCCCTCTCTAAAAGCAAAATGGCCTTTGTCAGTCTCTCGAGCATTGGAGCTATCACTGCCAGGGTTAAGGGTACAATTCCCACTGGTGTGATCCAGGCTAAAAATACATGAACTCATGCTTCTGTCCACCACGTGGCACACGTTACGGCCGAGTAGGACAACTGAGCTTTGCATACACACCTGATAAAAGCAACGACAACTGGCTTTTGAGACCTTTGAAGTGAAGCACTAAAACATCACAGAAAAATCTCCAAGTCGCGATTTGAATGTCTCCATTTGGATATTAAATCAGTACGGAGGGATCAGCACTGTTTCCATTAACAACCAACGTCTGTCTCGGTCGACTCTGTTTTGAGAACCAGAGACATGGCCAAAATACCTTCTAAGACAGTTTCCAATAGCCAAACGAAACGAGAAATCCCTCTTGTTAATCTGCAGGTAAATGGATGTACTAAATGTTTGATATACTTCCCACTGGACATCTGCGCTTCTCCAAATAACTGGTTTGCACCTGTTGCCAGCAATACCATCGGCCAAAGTTTCCCTTCAGCACAAGAGTTGTGGGGAGGGGTGGAAAGTGTCTCACTCAAACACACACACACAGTATCAGTTCATGTCTTGTTCACATTGCAAGAGTTGACATCACGGCATGTGAGGTCGTCGCACAACTTCCCCTTAATGACCGGGCAGTTGGGGATCTCCTGTCAACTGTCGGACAGTGTGTTCCTCACAAAACAGCCCGATTGTTAACCATTAACAAAGACATTAAGCAGATGTCACTGTGATACTTGCCCGGCCCTCGCTACGGTGGGATGTTGTGGTAATAATTACGCTATGGTAAATAAAAGAAAGGGAAGTATTTACAGGAACTGTGACACCCAACTCAGGGGAGACACTTTTAATGTAAAAATATGAACTGATAACACGGAGCTGTATCTACAGTTTTTTCATGCCATTTTTTATCTTTTAATACAGAAGCGTCATCATGCAAACCTTTCTTCCAAATGATGCGACATTACAGCGTCATAACGGGTTTTTGAGGCCAAAGCGTATATTACTATTTCAATATTATTATATTGAAAACACAAACCCATACAGAATTATAACCTGACTCAGCAGTTTGCCTCAACTCTGCAAGGCATTTCAGCCAGTTGTAGCTCATTGTTTTGGTTTTTACGGCCCACAACTTTTGCCTCTGTTCCGTTTCACCGCTCTCTTCAAGTTTTGTTTACAGCTACTGGCAGGTGTTTTGCAGCTAAAAAGCTCCGATACACCCACTGCACGCTACCCGTTCAGCACCAAACTGCAGAGGGACAAAGTTGGCGACCAGCTGGTGAACAGAGTGCTGCACCTAGCAGCTGAAGAGCCAGATATTTTCATCAGGAGTCGGTGTACATCAAAAAAAGAGCTAGGAGAGTGAATATTGGTGCGATGGTATTTTGTCTATTGGATGTGTAAATAGGCCACTGTTTGGTAATATGTTAGCCATACAAACTTTATGCAATGTCAATATACTGTATCAATATTTGTGTTTACAGCTTTTGGCTTGCGATTTGAAAAATAAGATAAATATATATTGACCAGCACAAACACAAACACGCAAATATTTAGATATGTACTGAGCAGCACAGTTAAAAAATAAACTGTGCTCTCTGGTGTACAAACTAATATTCTGTGATGGAGATGTTTTTAAACTACCTCAAACATATCTCTGCACTTTTCTACTGCAATTTCATGTTAATTTATCAGCCCGTATATACGCTGCTACCGATAAATTGACAGTTGATATATGCCGTTTCATAGTTGGAAAACATTTATCTGGCACGCACAAACAGTCTAGCGTCTAAGCAAGAGACACAGTGAACTGTGAAAACGGCTTCCTGTTATGGTTATGGCTCAAACTGAACCAGCATTTTTCTTTTCAGGTCAAACTCGACTGATAAATAACACTCTTCATAGTAAGCTGAGAATAAGAGAATCCTCAGAAGCAGCACGTTGCTGTGAGATGAAATCTGTCGAGTGTGACCGCCTGTCATTATCGCGGACCAAACTCGCAGAGGAAAAACATGAAAAGTGTCTATCCCTTTTATAAGCCAGTGGCTCAGTTCCTGCCTAGAAATCACCGCTTCTGCCTCGCTCGGCCTCTCACACCACAGACCTGCTGTTCCCAACACTTACCCTAAACCTTCCGACACTACTGACATGCTGTTTATGGCAGTTCTGACGGCTTAAATGTAACCTATCACTGCTCTCTCCTGCAGCAGGGCAGGGACAAGGGATTTTGGGTTTTCCAGTGGAGCAGAGTAACCGCTCAACGACCATTTTTACAATAAATCCTGAGTAAGAGAGTTATGGAGTACGAATACATTATTCAGCAGTATTCATACTGTACGTACATGTTTCAAAGATGTCACTATTACCACGGCTTGTAATGACGACAATCCCACGCCTGCTTCCCCTGGTTAGAAAGCCCTCTTGTATTTTAATGAAGGTGGAGAGTTAATTACTGTTACATTTGGAAAGACATAAAAGATTATTGGAAATATTAATTATAATGGAATCAAGGACCGGGCATTACAAAGTTTGTGCTGTTTTTTTTCCAGGTTTCGGTGAAATATCAACTGTTAAATCATTAACACAAAATGTTTGATCACATAGGAGGAAAATCCACGCTTCAATCAAATATATAAATGGGGACACATGGGAGCTATTGGCCATCCCCGATATTAAAGAAAAAAAAAGGATGAGAGACTGGAGAAGAGCCTCGTCCATCAAAGGATACAGGAGGACCAGAGGACAAAGAGAAGAGATCAAGGTGCTCTGATCTTACAGCTAAACACTCACAGCCCAGCCCCCTCCATGACATACTGCTCCAGCTTCGAACACACACTCACACACCAAAGATAGAAAACATGGCAGCGACCCAGGGCCTGCTATCTCAACAGGCCGCCTTATTTACTAACAGCTGCCTCTCACTCGCTGCAAAATGCTTAATATGTGTCATATAGAAAGCTGCTGAGGAGTGCGCGCATATGTGTATGTACGACGGCGATGCAGACGGAGAGGGCAGAGGCTTGACTTTGCGTGCAAATACTGTTGTACATGGCGTTATAACTAATCAAATGTTTCAGTAGAACGCTAACACAACGATACAACCACAGCCAGTGTGTTGACAGGCAATATCGGCTGTCCAAAACAATAAAGGTCAAAGTTTACCAAACTTTACTCACATACTATCACACACTATTCAGCTACCACACCGCTTTCATAACAGTTTATATTGCCACTAAGCATCTACCACTGCTAAACCAGACATTGCTTTCAGATGTCCAGACTGATTTAGTCCCTCTGGAGTTAAACTAAAGCCTGTGAAATTGTGGTTTTCTGCTGGAAAGCCTTCTTTCCTTTTTCAGTGATTCGGGCATTTGCATCCCCAGGCTTTGAGAAGCCCACTTAAATATTACCTTTGAGGATGATGGGGTCCTTGCCCTCCCTCCTCAGTGACTCCAGGACCACATGTAGAGGCTGGGAGGATGTCAGCCGGTTAGGGTCCGTGGTGCTCTCGTCATAAACCACAATCTCTTTGGAGAAGATGCCCTTAAAAGAGTCCTTGCCTTCGCGGCAGGAGATGAGGTCCAGCACAGTGATCTTGCCCTGCTGCAGCCGCCGCCGGCTGATCTTGTCGGAGCAGTTGATGTGCACGGCCCCCCGGATGTGGCTCTTGTTGTACTCCATGAAGGGCCGGCAGTCGATGATGACCGGCACGGGACCTACGGGGTGTCCCATGGGGCAGCAGGTCATCCGCTTGGCCAGCTCACCGGGATGGATGACCCTCACGGTGGATACAGCCTTCGGAGTGCCCGGGGTGAGACTGGGGGCGCTTAATGCTTCATGGTTGCTGACCATTGGGGTGGGGGGCCCGGCATAGCTGAGGTTGGGGCTGCTGGCGCTCACCTGGCTGTGGCTGAGGCTCTGGCTGTCCTTCTCATAGGTAGTCACAGAGCAGCAGCTGGCACTGCTGCATCCACACGACAATGAGCGCGTGGAGCCCTTGGATGAGGGCATATACGTTACAAGATTGGCCGTCGCCCGGATCTTCACCACGGTGGTGTTGATGACTGTCTTGCTGCTGGCGCTGGTGGCGATGGAGTCCAGGTAGCTGGTGTCCAGGCGCAGTTGGAGTTCCTGAGGTCGGATCGGCCTTGGCAGCGCCACCACAATTCTGTCGTCAAGAGGAGATGGAGGCATGGGGAGGCCGAGGGCTGGACGTTTACGGAGAACTCAACAAGCCGCTCTGCAGGGGGACAGGGACAAGCCAAAACATGAGCCGAGGGACAGGATCTTTAGCAGTTCAGTTCAGTGCACCCGCTTACTCCGATCAAGGCTATGAATCAACAAACAGGGAGCACGCAGGCCGACCTCTCGTCTGTTTGATCAACATGCAAACTAGAAAGCGGCTGCCGAGGCCAAATATTAGTAGTGTCAACACCTGCAGGGCAACACCCAAGTTGGTGGGAAAAAAATGTAGGTGTGACAAACCGGCCACTAATAATAAACCGTGAAATCATCACAGAGTCTCGTGTTACTGAATCACTTTGAGAGTAATTAATGTGAATCATCCTCCTGATACTGTACATGTGTGTGTGATATTGAGTTTTCACCCCAGCCGTGGTCTGTCTGATCCAAAGCTCGTATAACAAGAGGGGGGAAAAAAAAGAAAAGATTAAGTACTGCATCAACGCTATGCTGCAGTTTGGTCTCTCCCTCAAAAGGAAAGTAGGGGTACAAAAAAAAAAAGAGGGGTGGCATTTCCTTCTGATCACCAGCCTGAGCATTTTAAAAGCATGTCATCGTGGCACATTACGCAAAGACGCCCGCCGAGCGCCGCCTGTCCCGGCCGTCGGCGTCCTCCGAGCACGGTGCGGGCTCAGGCACAGGCAGAAATCATTCATGGCCAAATTCATTGAAGAAACCGGCATGAGAACGTGCCGAGAATGTGATATGGCTTTCGGGGGACCAGGCGAACTGAACAGATGAGCTGGACAGTGAAGGAAATCCAATTTCACACCACACCATGAGTGATGACAAAGAAAAAAGAAAAAGAAAAAAAGATTTAAAAAAAAAATATAGATATGCCATGGCTGCATTTTAAAGGCAGGGGTTGTAACGTGGTCTCAGTGGTGGGATAAAATAAAGATGAAACACTGGAAATAATATTATAGCCATCATAATAAAGACCAACCAGCTCAAAATGGTTGCAGCAATTTGATATTCCTCTTCATTAATTATAGAATCGCGTGAAATCCGAAATATGACTGTGCAATTCAACGGCAACTCGCGCCTTGGACACTAATTAGCCTGCCGAACTTGCCCCCCCTGTATTCCTGCTTACCGGTGTGTGTCGCGGTCGACTGTAGACGGATTTATGATCTCCGCTCGCTGACAACGCTGCCTCCATTCAGTCCATCCCGGTGTTGTGGATCGGCCACATTTTTTTTTAGTACTTTTACCCCTGCTCCCCCCCCCCAGAAATAATACTGAAGGAAGTCCTGCCAGCCTACAGAAGTCGCGCAGCGGGATTGACGCCGCTCTGAGCCAATGCGCGGCTTCATTAATATTGAATTTGATCCTTTTTGTACAGTGAGGTCCGGCCCTGTAATGGGAGGGATTTGGCCGAGCCGTCTGCCTCTGTGGCTGCCGGTGGTGGTGGGGTGGGTGTGTGTGTGTGTGTGTGTGTGTGTGTGTGTGTGTGTGTGTGAGTGAGGGGTGGGGGGGGGGGTTTGTCTCTTGAACTGCCTTCAGTCCCACGTACGAGCAGGGATGATGTCACTGGCAGCCAATCAAAAGTCTCTCCAGGAGGCTCGAGGAGGAAGCCGCGGTGCCTTCACGTGCTGCTCGTAAACGCTTATTGCGCGTTAAAATAGAGCCTTAGAGGAGCGTAACAGAGCCACTCTGTGCTGTGGTGGCAGGAAAAAAAATAAAAAGTGAAAGAAAGGTGATATATCATTGATATAGATGATGGGGGTTAAATAGCCGCATTCAGTATTGCTTATTAAAGTAAATTATATAATTCCTGTGAAATTCTTTTTGTCAGTTGGCGCAGGTCAGTGTTTCTATGTTTAATAAGATCAATCTGGTGACATTAGCTGAACACCTTTACAACTGAATCTTCAACAGAGGGGAATCAGAGATCACATAGCCTACAGCATTGAATAACCCCCCCCCCCAGCCTTTAAAGCAGCTCCAGTTTTCCTCGGTACACTTGCACACAGTTTTCCAAGGTACTTGGCAGGTAGGTTGTTCCAAGCGCACTGGAGACCTTGCCACAGTTCTTCTGTGGATTTAGCCCGTCTCAGTGTCGTCTGTCTCGTCATGTGATCCCAGGCTGACTCCATGGTGCTGAGATCGGGTCTCTGTGGGGGAGCGGTTCATCTGTTGCAAAAACTCCCCCTGTTCTTCTTGCCTTGAGGATAGCGCTTTATGACTCTGGCTGTATGCTTGGGGTCGTCGTCCTGCCGCAGAATTCATTTTAGTTAACCGATTCAGACGCCCCCCTGACGGTGCTGTGTGATGGATGGATAGGAGTCTAAACAGCTAGAGTGCCTGAAACATTTGCATAGTACTCTATACACAAAGAATTTTGTATGAAGATCAGATGAACAGCCATATTTCTTTCTTAACGTGTGTCCTGTTATCATCATCATTGTCAACGATAAATCTAAGCACATACTATGTAAATACTGTGCTTATACTGTATATAGACGCATGCGTAAAACCACCTTCTTCATATGTATAAAATTATCTGTTACATTATCCGTTCAGTATCTATTCCATCACCCTCTGCACCCTTTCACTGTTCTATTCTTGTTTACAATTTACACGTACAGCCTGACTTGTGTGTAGACATTGTATGACGTTCATCACGGTGTGTTACACACATCTTTTTTTTTTTACCTCCTCATATCTACATAATAGTTAAATGTTTACCCATCTTTGTTTACCCTTGTTTTTAGCTGTGTGCCTGTTTCTGTCTATCTCCTGCAAACTGCTCTCGGAACGTTGTTTTTGACACTGAAGTCAAAGTCGTTGTAATTGGACACACGCTTGGCCAATAAGGCTGATCCTGATTCTGATATTCACCATTGCTTAAGAGGGTAAACTACAGTAATTCCTATGAAGTTATTTCTGTCAATTGGTACAAGTAGGTGTTTTTTTTTTTTTAAATCTCATGACATTAGTTGGATATCTTTAGAAACGCATTTTAAAAAGAAATCAATCCGAGATCGTATATCTTCAAGGCTACGTGATCACTTCAACACATTTTGGAGCGTCTTATTGAACAGTGGCAACAGAGGTAGAGACAGGGAGATTGAGAAAGCACAGGGAGAGAGCGAGGGGTATGACTTACAGCATACGTTGGGGGTGCTGCAGCCACATGGTGCGGGCCGAACCATCATAGGCCTCCGGGCGGTCCCATTTTATTATGCCAGACCTGCATCGAAATCTGGATCCATACCAAAAACTAATCCCCTGAGCCTTCGTCCATGAGCTAACATTCTGCCAAATTTCTTACAAACTTGTTAAGGTCTTAAGATATCCTGCATATTAACAGACATAGAAACCGACAAACAACAAGGACTGAAAAAGATCTCTTTCTGGTCAGAGGTAATAAACCTAACTCATCAAACTTGTCTTCCTGCAATAGCTTGTCTATAAAAATTGCCTTTCCTTGTAATAAAGCATCTCATCTAGGTAGTTTCTTCACATCCTCCCGGTCAGCTTTTTTTCCAAATGAATCATTCGAAAGCCTGCTGAGCTTGCTAGAGGATATCTGCACCTTCATCGCCTGCGAGGAGTATACACAGATGAGCGATCCAAGCCCGCCGCAAGGGTACACATTGTGTGCATTTTGGGAAAGTTTGACTCTGATGATAACGTGTTGACACACGTACGCACCCTCCCAATTTCTTACAGCAATCTATTCATCTAAATATGTCACACCACTCTGATATTGAGCATGAACCACACTGATTCTGCCTTTGAGCCATTTTAACTTAGATATCAACCAAACCTGTATGACAAAAACATGAACCCCCCCGACAGTACCAGTTCTTGGTATTATTCCCATTAAAACCAGTTAACCAAACTGAGGTAAGACTGTATTCCGGGTTAAAAATAACACAAGTTAAATGACATTTAAGGCAGCTGAGCCAATGTGACCAGTCAATCTCCTCATCATTGGTTTGACTCACGCGTGTCTGACAGTCTGCAGAAGTTTGTTGCTCAATTTCGTCCCTTACTCATTCTACTTTTTTTTTTAAAGCCGGTGGAAATGCGTAATGTCTGTTTTGGAAGAGTAAAGTAGCCAAACTCGAAACCTGTCAAGACAGATTCTTGCTCGTGTAAGGCAAAACAAGTGACCTGTAAGCTGGATGGGTAGGAAACGTTATTGGTTGTAATAAGTAGGTATCTTTGGCAGGAGCGCTATTAAGCCAGTGCCAAGTTGGCCGACTGTACAGTCCCATATGACAGGACCCATGTTGTGGTGAAAGGGTCTCACTGGCTTCAAACCCCAAATATAATCTGAGCTCTCTATTTATCCTCATTGGCAAGCTGAAACAATGCAGGGCATGTATTATTGCTGCTATTATTAGCCCTCTGTACAGTTATTTATAAATGGACACAGCTGATCAAAGCCTATTCAGATTGGATTCCCAGCGACTCCTGTTTCACTGTGTGCCACAGGGTAAGTGAACAAGCACCCGGTGCCTTTGGAGGAGACTCAAACGTTTGGTGGGGTTTTTTTTTTTTTTTTTCATTCAGGACCACAAAATGTGACTATTTTCAATATATCGGTCTTATTTTTTGTTTTGTGATTTTTTTTTTAATGAAGTGGCCCAATGATTTAAAAAATAATTGATTCATTCAAAATTCATTAATTATTCGTGTAAAATCCAAAAGGTAAATGTACAGTTGATTATTTTGAGGAACAAAAAGAAAATCTTCAGAGGCAAATTTGTTATTTTGGGCTTCATATGTTCATAGAATTGACACATCATCACAGTCCAGTGAAAACTTTTTATCTCCAAATTAGGTAATATCGAAATTTCAGATGGGCTGAAGGATTAAGTGTTTCTTTATACAGTGGTGGAAAGTAGCTAAGTACATAAGTGACTAAGTACATTTAATCACATATTTTGCTTCAGTTTATGTTACCTCATACTTCCACTGCACTAGATTTCAGAGGGAAATTTTGCACTTTTTACTCCACTTCATTGATCTCACAGCTGAAGTTACTGGCTACTTTTCAGATAAAGACATTACATACAAAGCATCACTTCTTAAAATACAATTCATTGTAAAATAATATCCATCTGTATATCAAAATTTGTCATTTTTCCTTTCCAATGCCGTTAATCATTTCGCGACCCACCCAGATTTATGTTGTGACCCTTTTGAAAGGAGCCTGACCCCAAAGCTGCGAACCACTGGGCTAAACTACCTTACTTTATTTAAAGTAGTTACAACTAGCTTCAACGCCAAGCAACCACAGCAGTAAAGTGCTGGTTCCACATTGATGCATCAGTGTTAACGATCTAAGAGTAACAGAGAATAATATATCATTCAACAACTTTACTTCTATACATTTACTAAAGTAGGATTTTGAATGCAGGACTTTTACTTGTAAGGGAGTACTTTTAAATTGCTGTTTTGGTAATTTTACTTAAGTAGAGGATCTGAGTACTTCTTCCACCACTACCTTTATGCATTTAAAAAAAATATTATACCTCTAACACTAAATAAACCATTTAAAAGCCCAGTGGATTATTTGAAAAGTGCATTCTCTCAAAGCTGAAATCAGGGCTGCTCTTCTTAGCTCATAAAACGTTTTGGAGCTACATGGTTTTTACGAGATGATGATGATGATGGCATGTAAGTTGTAAAGATTTGTGTACCACTGACATTTAGATTACATTATTAACTGCTACGGAAAAATAGCAGCAGCATCTGATGAAGGCCAATGGTGACATAACAATAGAAAGTAGATATATGTGGAAAATAATTCATCATTAGCATCATTAAACATTTAGATACTGTTATATAGTTGTAAGGCTAAACATATTAGGTGATAAATAGGAAGCAGAAACTTAGGGCAAACACTTAATAGATCTGTTGGGAATTTCAAACACCGGATGCAGCATGACCTGAGCAGTTAGGTAAATTCAACCAGTTCTGCCTGTGTGGCCGGTTTCCTCGGGTCAAATGTTTGTCAAGCAGACAGTAACAAGGCACTCTCTTTCAGTACAGAGTGAATGAGTGTGCTGCCTCACAAAAGTGAGGGATGTTTTGATCAGGAGTTTAGGGTTAATATGATGACATGTTTGTGATGATGATCAGGAAAAACGAAGCAGAATTACCTGGAAGTCGTGCTGGTACCTAGAAAGACTCAGCGCTTTTCTGAGCAAAAAACAACCTAATGTCAACCCTGTGTCCGAGAAATTACCTTCATGTATTACTCATTTGTTTTTATCAATACGTTATGAAGGAAACACATGTGCCCCAATTATGTTCACTGGCAACATTGTGGAAATAGCGTAGGGCGAGATTCGGGGTAGACGATGGGCGTACGGTGAGGGCCTTTAACCCTGTAGACCCCGGTTCATATCTTGAATCCCAGGTGTGGTTTTGTCAAAGAAAACGCCCTCTGGTTAAGGTTAGGCCATGATCGTGGTTTGGGTAAACGTTAATAAAGTAAACACATCCTGTCAAGTGCTCCAAGTCACTTTAGTTTTTCCAAGTTTTTCTCGAACTGTAACCAGGTCCCTTGAGTATTTAAGCGTAACCCTGGAAAAGTTTCATCACGAGTGTATACTGTAGGAAAAACAACATTTGCTAATGAGCAAAAAACCACAAAGTACAGCTACTGATGATGGGAATGTCATTGGTTTTTGGAGGTAGTTGGTCATAAACCAAAATATTTGACATGTTAAAATTTGGATCTGATGATGGTCACATGAGGCAAAGTCAGGGGATCAGCAGTGATAATTCAGCAGTTGGGACCAAAGTGGTGGACCAGCCGGCCAGCAGATCGAAACCACCATCCCTGGAGCCTTGCTGCGAGCTTGGCTAAAAATGTCATTCAGTTGGCATTGTGTTTCTCTCAAAACATGTTGGCTGTTACAAAACTTGTGGTATAGAAACTAATTCTGGGAGACGGAGGAACTTATGAAGAGCATAAAGTCAACAACATACTTTATAACTTGGCTAAATATAAACCTATTCTGTTATCATGCAATTATTAAATTAAAGTAGCCACAATGTCTAAGTAATTTTCTGATATGCCCTGTGTTAAAATCTCATGTGATACATTTGTCCTATAATATGCCTCAGAACAAGGAGCTCTGTCAAAGTGAAAAGAAACAAAAAAAACAACTACATTTGTTTTTGTGGCAGTGCAAGATATTTGCCTGGATTATTTTATGCTTATTTTCTTTTCATGCAGCTCACTTTAACCATCTGTGTTTTTACATTTAAACGAATGTGGAAATATCCCAAAATTACATCAATACCGGTAATTTCTCAGTCGTGTTGTCACAGGAAACTGGGAGCAGGTGGGTGTTAAAATGGTGGCTGCTGATTAAATGTTTATAGATGTTATGTTAAGCCTTTTATCATTCATTTCGAGTGTTCAACGCGATGAGAAACCTAATTTTACAACCATTTTCTCCCTTTGGCAGATCTTGAGCTGGATTGAGCCCACTGACAGTGTTCCTTTATAAATGTCAGCCCATGGAAAACATGACAGCGTGCGGTGTCTGTTTAGAGATCACACGCATGATACGAGATGTCAAAGTTTGATGTAAAACATCATCAGGTGGTTAGCCGTTTTTTGTTGGTTATTGTTTTTTTCTTTTTTCTTTTTTTCTTTTTTTTCGCTCAGCATGGAAAATGTGACTGATTATGGTGCGATACTCGCTGGCCTAGATCAAAGGCCCAAACCACTTCCTGTCTTCAGCAAGGTGCTCTAAATGTGACATTGAGTCACATTTAGAGCAGCACGGGAAGATCTCAACTTATGTAACCTTGGAAACCCATTTTTTTCATACATACAGTCATTTAGCGAAGACTCGAGAGATTGTGTTTGAATTACCAATTAGCCCCTTTACTAATTGCTGTTTTTGGTCTTCATTTTTCAAAAGACTGCCCCCTTGCTCCCATCTGGCCATTAAATTCATCTCTCTTTCAATGCCGAGGATGTAAGAAATGGAGAAATGTTGCTACTGATGGTTTCTAAGAGGGAATGGCACAGATGGGCCTACTGCAGACTCAACAGCTTGAAAAGCAACATGTCCAGCGATGGCCAGGACGGACACTGCCAAAGATTCAACAGCCTGTCGACCTATGACCGTTTACTTTCTGCATATTAATCAGATTCCTGTCTGTTAGTCTGTAACACAGAACATCGGACAGCTTCAGACATGTTTAACCTCTTGCAACTTGACGGGCTGATTATCTCTCTTACTGTCGTTTTAAATCTATTTCATTAGCCTCGTAAGGCAACTTAATTGAATGAGCGAGATCTTAACCAAGCACTGACAGGGCTTTCCAAAGTAACACTCCTTTCTCATTAATGCTGTGACTATCATTGTACAAACTGTCTGACTTTTTTAGAGCCCAAAAAAAAAGTCAGCCCTGTCTTTCCATCCATACTTTTGTACAAACTGACAGCGTGTGACAAATTTTGACGTGTAGTTTAGGTGTGAAACACCACATGGTGCGAAAACCCTGGAAGAGTCATGTAATGGCCGAACAGCTGATAAGATCTGTGACTGCGCCCAGCATGTAGCTCGGTAAACATGTCTTAGATTTATTCTCCAGAAGGAGAAGTCATCGTTGGTTATCCTTACACCAATGTATGAAAAATTGATCATGTTAAAAGGTGTCTAAAAATGAAGTAATAGCAACTTGTAAATGTAGGATAAAAACTGTTTACCTTTCATGTCGTGTTACATGTTTGGATACTGGACTACAGAGCATTAAAGAACAATTATTGCCCAACAATTAAAAAGGCATTTAACATACCATTATACAACAGATCTAATCCGACAACAAACCTATTTAACCTATGTAGGATTTAGTGGCATCTAGGGTTGAACGAATACTAAATACCCCTGCCTTCCCCCCTCCCTTTCCAAGCGTGTAGGAGAACCTACGGTGGCCTTCAGGTGACGTGGAAACGCGAAAGGCCCTCTCTAGAGCCATTTTTTGGTTTGTCCGTTGTGCTCTACTGTAGAAACATGGCGGTGCAACATGGCGAGCTCCATGGAGGAGGACCCGAACCCTATGTAGATATGAAGGGCTCATTCTAGGATTACGAAAACACAACGATTCCTAGTTTCAGGTGATTGTACACTATTGAAAAAATAATTATGAATATTATAGTCCATTTCTGCCAATAGATGCCCCTAAATCCTACACACTGGTCCTTTAACTGCTCTCAGTGGTTACAAATCAGCTGATATTCTAACTGCTTTTATCTCTTACTCTGCAACAGGCATTTGAAATCCTTCCAGTGCTCACACGTGGACTGACACTTCAAATACTTTCAGGCCTCATGTCTTCACATTTGTATCTTCTTTTAGTTTATACACTGTCACTAATTTCTTTCAGGACTTTCGCTTCAACAGACACTTACGGGTCAATTAATCACATATGCTTCCACTGACATTTCAACTCCTTTCAGTGTTTACACCTCAACCGACACTTCGAGTCCCTTCAGGTCTCAATCCGTCACATTTAACCGACAATAAAAAATGGAAACCTCTTCACTTCTACTGACTTAGTTTCTACACGTGAACATCTTTCAGCACTGTTGTTTCACCTGCCATTTTAACTTCTTTCGGCTTTTGTAGTTTGAGTGCAACCTCAGCTATTTCATCACTTAAGCCCAGTGAATCTTTAGAAGCCTGCACATGTAAATTTTCTTTAAAAATATCTGGTTTTATGTACAGGACACTAGAAAAAATCTCTCTTTTTCTATAACACAAGAATATCAAGAAAAGAAAATCAAGACTAACATATCTTAAGCAAATCAGAGAATGCGTCCTTGCATTACAGAAACAACCTGAATAGCACTTTAAAAGAAACCCAAGAGCCGTCGGAAACCATAAACATTAATGTAACCAATGTACCCGTGTGTTAGGAAGGCCAAATTATGACATTTCATAAGTCATCTTGTGATACCCACCTCCTCCAAAATCATCTCAGAACCCTAAGGGGAGTTCCAACCGAGGGCCTAGAACTACTGAAATTAGCTGATGATTGTGGGCAGTGAAAAAAAAAAAAAAAAAATCATCCGGTAGAGGCACAAATGTCTCTTTTAAGTGTTGCCTGGGAGAGGAGGCCAGCCACTGTGACAGATTAGCAAGAGCAGTATGGTTTACACCCAACAATAACAGCTCCATCACTGAATTCATAACAACCCTATTCGCTCTGAGTTGGGCTCGTCTGCTCAGTATTATTCATTCTAGCCGGCATGTCCTTTCGCCTGAGGAGGGGTGACTCACCCTCACGGTCACTTAGCAACAACCAAATATTGTTTTGTTAACAATGAAAAAATTTAAACATTCCCTCCCACTTGCTCACGTATACAGCTTATAGTGCATAAAGTCAGCGACGAAGCACCACTAATTCCGATATACTGTGGTGCCTGATATGTATGCACAGTGGCTGTGTGCGCAGTTTGCAATTTTGGTTTGCATTTCATCATGCTTTGATGAAATGTGAGTAATGGTCTCAAGAATAGCAAATATTGTCATTCGGCCTGCAGTGGAGGCCCAATTTAATTCTGACCTTATCCCAGAATGGAAGCATATCATACACATGGATGGATTTACACGACTGAGGGTATTAGATGATGTCTCCCTGATATTTATACCCAAACAGCCACAGTGAGTGTCTGTTTATTAAACGTCTTCTCAGGGGTTATAAACCAAACCTCTCAGCCGTGACCCTCGAGGCGAGCAACTTATCAGAAGTACTCCCTACCCTCAGCCGCTGAAACAAACACAGGGATAACACAGTATAAATAACAATGACTCTCTCTGCACCCGTTGCTAATCACATCTAAATAGCAACTGTTTCTAGGACGGGGGTCACCTGCTGCATGGCTGTGTGGGAGCCAAGGCCTTTTAGCTCTGCATGGCTGTCCCAGAGGGGGCGGTTTACCCTCTGTTGGCAGCTGTCTCCGTGCTGCTCTGGACTATATCTGCAATAATAATAATACTGTAAATTAATGGGAGACAATGTAAACCAAGTCTGAAATTACAGCACCTCTTGATGAAACACTAGTTCACAATTATCTGGCTTTGTTTAAACGTGAAACCATAATATTTTGCATCTTTATTGAAAAAGATTTTCAAATGAAGTGTGAGCTTCTGTGTTCAGCGCTCTTTCCTTTATCTCTCCGGAGCCACAGTAGCTAATACGGCTCATGCTAACTCCTTATTATACACAAGCTGTTAGGGCTGTCAAAAATGTAAAACACTTCACTTCCTGTATGACAGAGGATGATTTTGCAGGGGTAGACTTACCAGACGCCAGGTGTATAGAATAGCAAATGTAAACCTTTTCCTGAATTGGCTACTGACTAACAGATCTTATCAGTTTAATAAACAGTGAACGGACATTTAACTTTGATGCCGGGACTCAACAAATTAAAGGTTTTTTGTTTTTTTTTAACCTTTTGAGATAAGCACGGTTATTATGGGACACACAATCCTAATTTTGTAGAACACTGAAACTTTACGGGCTTTTACAATTATAAACTTGATAAACTGAAACTAAAACTGACTTAACATTTTAGTTATAGTAGCTTAAACAACATTTCTAAACGCTTATATTTCATTCAAAAGTCAAACGTGTTTGACTTGTTATTCACCTGCTATATATGAAAATTCATTTGCATAGAGTGGAATTTTTTTCCTATATCAACATCATCACGATAACATCAGACTGATATCATAATAGCTGCTTTACATACACCGGACTAGTATGACAAGTAGTTACACTTGTAAAGATTGTGTGATATCCAGATAAATGACACTGAAGGTCACGTCTACTGTAGGTTATATTATATATAAGTCTGGTTTACAATTTCATGCAAACAGGAAGTGATGAACAGGATGTCACAGAAGTGACAAACTGATGAAACGTAAACTAGGAGTGAAATACAAACTGACTGCAGTAACTGCGCAACTGACACAGCAGCAACAGACATTTTGCATCTCTCTTCCATCTCAGTCGTTCGTCGGCTGTAAACCATCACAGATTGCGCAGTTATAGTGTAGTAGTAGCCACTGCAGTTACTGTTTCTCCCGTTTAGACCGTTTGGACTAGAAAGTGTAAAGTTGCCTTTCATGGCTTTAACTAATATAGATTGTAGGTGTTTATTTCATGAACAGTATATTTTTTCATATTTATAACTTTTCCCGTCAAGAAATATGATCTATTATTACAGTTGTGTTTTACTATATCATTCTTCGTTCATCTCCACTTATAGCTCTCCACAGGAGGAGTTATGGGTGTTGATGAAACAACGACAACAACAATTAAATGTTTCCAACTACATTATGGTGTCATCAAATATAAACCAGTTATGAAATGTATATATTCTGCTAATGAATGCTAAATAGGGGCGTTTAAAGTAAAGTGTTACCATATGGCTTTGTTAAGCTTTCATTTTTCATTTTTTTTAAAAGCTCCGGAAATAGCTAGATTCAAGTTGGGAGTTTTTTGGTCCAACTACCATTTCCATGGTTGATAGTGAACTTTTTCAGTTAGTTATTGTTACTGGCTGTATCTCATTTTCCTGGTGTGTTGATGAGTGTTTATTGTTATAAACCGTGTGTCCCCGCCGTCATGTGAAAACCCTGCCTTTCCAAACCATCGCTGCTTTTCACGAGCAAACAAAAACAGCTCCTTTTTTTTCTGCTCTGTGACAGTGTATATTTTTCAGTTAATTAAATGTTTTTTGTTTCGTTTTGTTTTGGTGTTTTTAGTAGAAGAACTGCCTCCCCCCATGAAGGCGCATTTATTTCTTCACTTTTTCTTAAAATTTCAAAACCACTGAATTCGGAACCACTGAAATTAAAGCGATGATGCTTTAATCATATCACCTGAATCCAAAACCTTGCTGCCTATTTTAGATTTTACCATGCTGTAAATTATCTACTGTTCTTCTTACTGAACCAAATAATGGTAATAGTTACCATATTTTTGTTAGTCTGCTATCGACATCCCTAACTACTTAAAAAAAAAAATAAAAACTAAAAAAAACAAACCACCTGACCCAACAATCTCTGATCTCGTATTTTCTCTCCCTTTTATCTGAGTCTCCTTGGCAAACTAATGATGTCCCCTCATGCACTTGTCCTCCGTCTTCGCAGACTGACGGAGTGGAAGAAGCCCTTCAGCGCAGGAAAGCTGATGAGTATGCAAATGACTGGAGACGGAGAGGGGGGCCGAGACAAAGGAACAGAAGTGAGAGCGGAGAGGCAGCAGCGGAGAGTGATATGTGTCATTTGGTGATGTCATGCATCCAAGCGTCCAGGGTGACAGCGGCGGAGGTAACGGCCTGAGTCAGAGGATGACATCAACGCCACAAGCTGTCAGACAGGTTGTGAAAGGGCTTAGTCCCACGCTCCCATTGTCCTCTGGTTAATGCTGTTATTCAGCCTGCCACCGGCCTTACTATTTGTTAATCTGACCTAACACACAGTTAGACACAGGACAAAGACACACAAACAGCAAATTTAAAGGCCAGCACAGAAAAAAGGCCAGCGGCGAAATGTCGGCCCGTAATACACCATCACAGCTTTTTCTGACTACAAAAGAAAAAGCACACAGTTTTGAGTGAGGTCAGGCAGTGAAAATTTACTAGCAGACAGATTCAAAAGAGGTTACAAAGGTTGGATTGTTTAGCGAGCTGTTTGGCTTCCATATCATGTACACTAATGTTGAATTTGAAGTGTATCAGAATATGTAGATTTATTAAAGGACAGGTCTGGTGATATTCAATATTTTTCTTACCGTCAACAAAAGCTATGAAAACACTAAAGGCAACAGTGAATTGATTCTACTCACAAGTATTGCCTCTGTAAAGCCTGATATACTGCATCTTATTCCTCTGTGCCATAGACCCCCATTGTTTTCCAAAAATGATTTAAAAAAAAAAAAAAAAAAAAAACCCCACAATGAGCCATACTTTTGCTCTGGGTGACGTTTTTCTTCATTACCATCAACATGGGGACATGGCTGAAGAGAGTCCCCCACAAAGTCACTATTAACTCTGGATCGAGTAATGTTTGTTAAAAAACTAGAGTGGCCAGCTGTTGAAGGAAATTTCGTTATCTGGGATCAATAAAAATAGCGTATATGTATACTTTTTTCAGAAGGAACAAATGGGCTTGGGGCTATGAGCCATTGTCAGGAAGCAATAACCGACGGACAAACCTATTGTTTGTGTGGCCTTTTTATATTCAATGTACAGTATGTACAGTATATCACCAGATTTATTCTTTAAGATAAGGGCATGGATATAATCTTTTCGCGGATCTCTACTTCCACTATGAAGTCACGAGCCATTTTATTTGAAAAGAACACAAATATTGCCATCTCAAAATATCTGGCAAATACAGTCCGGCTCATATGTAGATCCTGAGCCATAAATTTGAAATAGTAAAGCTATAAGTCCATAGAGTTGTGAAGAGGAAGAAGCTGCCGGTTCCTGAAGTAATTTTCCCTATTTACATTTTTCATTTGGTAACACTCTCAAGTAGCAATGGAAAACTTAACCTGGATAATGTTGTGTTGCTATAGGCCTGTTCTATGGCCACCACTTTTAGTTATTTCAATTATCTTTCTGAAAAATCATGTTTGTTTTTTTTCTTCAGATTTTTTTGCCTCAATCACCATCTTAGCTGAGCGTGCTAACATTTGTTAATTAGCACTAAACACAAGGTACAGCTGAGGCTGATGGGAATGCGAGTACTTTTGCAGGTATTTGGTCGTGAAGCAAACTATTGGACGAACGGAAATTCTGACCTGATGGTGGCACTAAGCGGAATATCAGAGGATCACCAAAGGTATTCTAATTCATCCTGAGGGCAACATGAATGTCTGAACCAAATTTCAAGGCAATCCATCCAATAGATTTAATTGTCTGGGGACCTTTTTTTGACCGATCCATCTGGTAGATGTTTGGGTTTTTCACTGGATTAGTGAAAACTCTGGTTGACAAATACCTGATCAGCTTTAATCCATTATTTCCACCATTTGCTTATAAAGGGTTAAAAGCTTTTTCACTAATGCATTTAATAACCTGTCACCCTTTAGGCATTAAATGTCCAAATGACAAATTTTAACTGATGTCAAAGTTACATATTATGGAAAAGTTCAACCACATTATCTCCACTAACGGCTATAACAGCCAGTCATACACGGGGTGAGAGGAAGTGCTGATTGAGAGTGAGTAAAGGCGGAAATATACAGGCAGACACACAGACAGGCCACGCTCTCCAGCTCCCACATTCATTCAAAATGCACCAGGCTTTGTTGTATTTTCCAACCACACAATCACCCACTATGCAACCTCGGTACACTGACAAACTAGGCTTTTTGGGTCAGGTCAAGCCCATTGTTTATCCGTTGCCCATTGTACTTACACAGAATTACAGATTGGTTAGGGACGGCGTGAGTCAATGTGGTGTACTTAGTTAACAGGTTGGTTTCAGGAAAACCACGTCAACGGATCCATCAACCAACCAAGCGCTATACCTGTAGAGTTTCGGAGGATTTCACCATGTGTGACACACGCCTCATTTGCTCTGTGTAGGTTTGATAAGTGTGTGGGTGTGTGTGTATAAATACCCATTATGTTTTTCTTCATTTTTGAAAAACGGGAAATAGGATGGGAAGTGAGAATCTAAGATTACATGTTTACCAAAAACGGGGGGCATTATCTTCCTCTGCATAGTCATAACACTCACCAGCAGGACAAGAAGAGGGCTTAAATTAAAAGGTTACGTCATGTGAATCCACACAAAAGATGCCCACATGTTGAATAAAGGCAAATTCGATCTTCCAGGTGCTCTATTCACACATTCAGACTCTTCAGCCTAACTCTTTTCAAATAAAACCCTTTTAAGGCCGAGAGAAAGAGCAGGGAGTTCAAAACAACAATGAAAAAGCGCTTCTCGAATACATTACTTTAAATGCATGCGGTACGGTGCAGGTATCTGGAGTGCCCCCTGCAGGAAAGGGCAATAAAAGACTCAAAAGTAAGAAAAACTTTATTTAGAGTACATCAGAATATAGTGTACATAGAGCACATTTCTGAACATGTTACAAAGGGGCTCACAGTTATAAATTCAGCGTTCGTCATTTTAAAAGCATGGAGACGAATAGACCTTTTTTCGCAGCAGACATCTTGACTTGTCATGGTAGGAAACGCACAGGTGTTGCTAATAACCTCAACGACAGCTCTGTTTTATTCAAGTGTCCCGGTGAACCATGACAGTGAGCCAGCATGCACAACACCTGTGTTTTTCCCATTGTGACATCTCAAAATGTATTTCTTGAAAAAAGCCTATTATCGCGAGGAAGCATCAGTAAAATGCTGCTGAGAGAAAATATTCCTTTAGAGGACACTTAAAGGGGCACTCCGCTGATTTTACACATAAAGTTTAGTTTACTCGGCATGAGGAGTAATGGTCAGGATATGAAAACGGTTGTTTATTGGCGTCTGTGGCTCTGGAGGTGGCTTTCTCAAGTTTTAAAAACCGACCTTGACGACATCATCAGGGTCATCTTGGCTATTTAGCCATGGTAGTAGCATGGCTCCAGTGATGGCGACGCCACTCCGCCACTCCGCCACTCCGGTCCAGACTGAAGTGTCTGAACAACTATCCGATGGGTTTTGGTTCAGATGTTCATGTCCCTCTCAGGGTAAATTGTAATAACTTTGGTGATCCTTTTAACGTCTCCTGTAGCGCCGTGGCTCGTGATCACACACCTGCGAGTCTAAAGACTTTCCCATCAGCCTGTACTTTGTGTTTATGCCATGTTCACGTGGTTCCGAAAGGTCAGACATATCCAACCTGGTGCTAAAAAGAATGGAAGTGCGGACAAAGTCCATTGTTAGAGGTGATTAAACACTGAAATTTAAGATGTAGTGCTTTATTGAACAAGAACAGTATTTTTAACCCTCCCACATCCAACAACTTCTAGATGTTTTGGAAATAGAGACTAAAAGTCAGGATACTTCGGCTTCTACTGCTTTCATTTAAACCATTGGGTTTTGTTTTTTTTGTTTTTTTTCTCTCTCTTATGCGTGTACCAACTTTATGGAAGTGCAAAACTAAATCGCTTCAGTTCCCCCCTAAACCGCTCAATGGGGTTGGATGACGACCCCCGGGCGTTTCCATAACCTGGGGGGCAAGGACAGCGAAAGCGTGGTCACCATGAATCTCAAACTCAAGATTGCCGCTTGCCTTTGTTGAGATATTCACTTCTAGATGCAATATTTCATTCTGAGTCCAACCACCCAAGCAAACCAAAAAAAAAAAAAACCAAAAAAAAAAAAACAGCCTTCTTAAGGTATCATCAGTAGATTATGTCACTGCTGTCTTGCTTGTCTTAATAATTGATGCCTGCCTGGAATTCTGCTGTGCCTCTTTTTTCAAATTTCATGTCATTCAGGGTTTTTTTTTTATTCCCCCCCCCACTTGTGCTCCAGTTGGCAGAGCTTGAAGGAGAGTCACAGCATTCGGATTGCCACTTATCACACTCAGGCACGCAAGAAATTAAACCCCCATAGCCCGAGGTGAATGCTCTGTTGGTCAAGGTACTTTGCGTCTCGGAGTCATTACATTGCTGTTCTGCACTGATTGTCTCCTGCTCGGAGGGAAGAAACAGGGGTTGTCCGTGCAACTGCATGCATGAGCAACATTTCAGGAATAAGTCCTGTGTAATTATCCTGTTTCAGTGATTGTCCGGTCCCTGGTGAAGATACGAGATCAGATGTAAATATATGTAGAGGGATAAGCTGTTTATTCCGAGGCCAGGACTTTATTCCACCCTGGATAAGTAGAGCAATCTTAGAAGTCAAGAGGATCAGTGTGTGTTCACCAGCCTGATCTTTTCTCACAGTTGGTGCACAGCAGAGAAAGCTCCTGGTCCTGGCACATACGCAGAGCTGAGCGCCGTCTCCCCAGAAATCAGCTCAGTGTCTTTATTCTCCTAATACATTATTGAAAGCTATTTTTGCAGCTGCACTCTGAGAACAAAGGTATCGCAGTTGTCACTTTCAACTTCACAGACAGAATGGGGAGGATATTTTGGGAATTTTTTTTTTTTTTTTTTTTCCCCCTTCTCCCTGAAGTTCCACAAGACAAGACTCCCCTCAAGCAATTTTTGTCTTAGCATCTGCCAGTATCATGAGTGTGTCGAAAGCCTTTTGTTATCATGCTGTTCAAAAAGGCCATCATAGGTTTGGAATACGCCCATTATCCGCCGGCCATCCTGCACCAAAGCAAACGTAATTATGATAAGGCTTAAAGCTGACTTCTGCGAGGATTTTCATTCATGAGTTTGATTTCTATTTCCCTTTCATTTTTTAGGTTTGATCCTCAGTTGTATTCTGAAGACGATTCTGACTTCAGCCTCATGTTTTTCCGTTTTATCTCCTTCCTGCTTGTAGAATGCCGCACTGGCGAACACATCAGTATGTTAAGTCCAAATTGCATGGCTGAATTATCACGCCCCCCACAAAAAAAAAAAAAAAAAAACCACACCAGACTTCAAATGTCGTGCAGAGTTACTGAGATGTTACACTGTCACTGTGGGAGTCTGGATTTTAGGTTACAAATCCTCAGAGCCCTGCGGACCAGCCAAGCAAGACCCTGAGTCACCAACTGCAGTGTGTGTGTGAGTGTATGTGTGTGTGTGTGTGTGTGTTGGTGTTCAGAGAGGAGGGAGTGAAACTGTAAGAGAAGGGAAAACTCAATTAATGTCAACCTCACACAGCAAAGCAACATCAAGGGCCTTTCTATGCCGGGCATAAACTTAAAACCTCTCTCCAACCCGGTTTGTGTATTTTTTTTCCACGGCAGCAAATGGATTCAGTCTCCAACTTACGTTGATGATTAATTACACAAACAATTATTATGGCCAAAGACGTCAGTAAATTTTTCCCTGGGCTAGAGAAGGTTTTAAAGGGCCTGTTAGAGTCGTCAGATGAGCCTACAGAGACAGGATTTTTTTTTCTTTTTTTTTCTTTTTTTACCTGATAGATTTCACAGAACAGTATGTCCTAACAACCTTGGGGTGCACTCCCAGATGAACATACATCATTGCTGTTCACCCACCCAGTGGAGCTGCTCAGTGGCCAGCAGTACCAGTGGATGTGCTCAGTAGCTGGTAAATTTGTAACACTGTCTCCACCCGCCATTATTCTCCCACGTTGTTCCAGTAAACATGTACCTACTTAGTCAACAGGGCGAATAAAGGTTACATCAAATACATAATCACCACCAGTCCCCATTTTGAGGAAAAGAACAAGTGGCAATGGGATTTTCTAATACATAAATTAAAATTAGAGCCCAAACGTTACGAAAATTTGTAAGTCTACACCAATTACAATACATGAGACTTAAAGAAATAGTTCAGCATTTTGGGAAAAGACCCTTATTCGCTTTCTTGCTGAGTGTTAGACGAGAAGATGGGTACCACTCTCGAGTCTGTGCGGTAAATGTGAAGCCGTAGCCAGCCCCCGATCGGCTTGGGTTAGCATAAACGCCCCCACAGACCCGCAACTTGTCATTTTCACACTTCAGCTTTTCTGCGGATTAGACAAGCGAGCTGTCACATGTTAATGAGTGAGCTTTAGAGGTAGACATGATGTTGGTATAAATCTTCTCATCTCACTCTCAGAAAGAAAGCAAATAAGCTTATTTCTCAAAATGTTGAACTATTCCTTTAGAAAAAAAAACCCCCAAAAATGTGTCTTGGCCAATATTCCATGATCGGCCAATGTTCGCATAAACAAGCAGTAGAAAAAATTCTTAAATTTGTTCAGACTTGCACTGATTGAAAAGTTATTTTTTTAACTTGCCAGTGTCCTTTTGTGGACAAAGTATGTCATGGCAACACAGTTTGTGTTGTTTTTTCTGTACTGCAACTTCTTCTCACTTGTTGGCCAATATACACGCATCAGGCTCCAGTCTGAATATTTGCATTAATAACACGGTATACTGAACACACTACTTTAACTCCTAAGGTACATTTACACCTCGTAAGCACAGAGACACATTGATTTCCTGCACCAAAAAAACAATGGTCAGTTCTTTGACTGATCTCAAATGTTTATTCTCAATTAAGCATTATGTGTATCCCTAAATCCACAGTTATTTGAAATAGGCGAAGGCCTCGGTGCACGATGGGTTACGTTGATATATACAGCGAGACGGTAAAAATTTGTCACATTTCAGAGATTTTGCTATATCGCTTGTGGCAATATACCGAGGTACCTATCCCTCTAATATTTCGGGTACTTTGGGCCATTGTAGGCAATGTTGCAAATCATTTACTGGGACTGCTAAGCAGTACAGCAACACTGGATGTTTTGTATAGATTAGGAACTTAACTGTTTTGATTGATATCGATATCATGATACAAAATTATATATACCGATATTAAATTTTTTTATCCATTTGTCCACTTCTCTCTCAGTGTCTTAACCAAGCACACATGGACGCTGCGGGGAAAAAAAACCTGCAAATTTGTAGTTACAGACTGTCGCGTTAACATCAAGGACACCCTGCCCCTGACTCCTGCTGCTGCTTTAGGAGGCAACAATGAGCTGATGGTCGCAATAGGGACATTTTTTGTTGCCTGTCACCCCTTGATGATCTCTAATAGGTGATTACACCTTCCTCTAAGGTCAGAATGTTTCCCAGTTTGTCTTCTCCGCTCAGGGAGAAATTAAACCCAAATAAGCCAGGTCTTTGTTCTCAGAGTTGGTGAGATAAGATTACGAGAATCAAATTGTTCTAACAGCAAACTCCAATTGCCCAGGAAGCTCATTTGTAGAGTGACCTTTGAGTGGGTTAGAGTACAAAAGGGCCTGAGACAAGAGTTTCCACTTTGAATCCCTGGACAAAAAATTAGGTCTTAACTGTCAAGGTGGCCTTGAGGAAGAACTCAAACTCCCAACAGAGCCACTCCATTATCAGAGGGCAGTGCAATGACTGCCTCAACTGTGAACATCTGTGTATTTGATTTAAAATATTCAAAAGACCCCACCAAAAAAATAAAAGTTACACCCAGCACACAATCCAAAGCAGTGACCTGCTCCTGACTTGATCTTCACCACTACTCTCCGAGTTTTGAATTTTAAAACAACGTGTTATGTATTCCCAGATCCCTTCTGCAGCTGCTCCTGTGGTCGGGCAAGTGCTTTGGGCTATGGTTTATGTAATGACTGCAAAGCAACACACACACACAAAAACACACACACACACACACAACGGCTGACTGAGTTGCTGCATGGCCAACATTGTAGCAAGCCGAAACAGAACCATTACAGACACTTTCACTTATTAAATTGGCATGCTGCTGGATGCAAGACTTTATTTCATGGTTCGTTGCAAAGGACTAAGCACAGCGTTTGAAGGCCAAGGACCCTGTCATGCCATTAGAAACATTTGTGGTACAAAAATATCTCCTTTTTGAATAGATTGCATCAAAAATTATGAGCCTCTTTACTGCAAGAGGCACTGCATTGCATTGTTTGTGAAACAAAGGACAGACAGGGATGGATATACTGTTTTTGTACAATATACTAGCACATATTCAAGCTGATAACAAGTCCCTTATAATCTTTTGCAGAAGGTACCTCTCACATTCAAGGGGAAAATGACTAATACTAGCTATTAGCAGTAACCACCTGTCAATGGTCTGTCCCACTGACTTAAGCCTCTCTAAATCATGTTTCTGAAAGGTCTGTGTAGACTATTCCGACATGACAATAGAGTTGGCAGAGAGAAAACCTCTCAGGCTGTGTGTGGTGTTCACTCACTAATGACCTTAGAACCCTGTCATACGGCAGTCAAAGGTCAGCTGAGGGCAGAATGAGACTCCGCCCTCATTAAAGTGTTTACAGAAACCGTGAAACCAACAGGAGCACTGATTCAGAGCCTCACTCAGTTTGTCAAAATTAGGTGGTCATAACCTCCAGCTACTCACTGCAAATGTACAAAACAAGAGCTCCGCCTAGTGGACGATGCAGCTTGTGCCATCCTAGCAAAGCTCATGGCACAATTAACCACACTCGAGGGAACGATGTTTTTAAAAAAAAAAAAGGTTAGTTTTTGATCTTGGAACCACATATCCGTGTGTCAGTGAACCTCAAGAACATTTTACGACCCAAAAGGAAAAGAAAATCTTCTATAAATAAACTTTGTGTAAAAAGTGCATTTATGAAGACTCTTGCTCTCCATCAAGACGCGTTTGCCAGAGTTTTTCAGTCGTTTCCCGACAGCTCTTCCCAGCCCTGTTATTGAGAGGGAATTGTGAAGACACCATTTTATATTGTCTTTGTGTTCTTCTCTCAAGTCCACTCTTCACTGGTTACCCCTGCAGCACCGTACTTCAGAATTAGGTCTGTAAGAAGAAAGACATTGGTGAGCTGTAAAGCTACATTTCAATAAAGATCTATAGTATATGTACTCAGCTGTTTTCAGATCATATCAGTGCCTAAAATGGTGCCACAGAGGCAACAAAATCCTATACAAGTATGTTGCTGTTAGCACCTGTGCGGATCTCGAAATCTTTCACAAACCACAGCATTACTGTTTTCTCTTACGAAAAAAAGACATGTTTACACTAGTTTCTTCTGAATTATGAACCACATGTCATTGGTAAAATATTTGCAATTTTTTCCATGCAGGTAAACGACTTAGCTTTAAATAAAAAATTAGTTAACAAAAGACTTATCTTCCAAAATATTGACATTTGTATTAGTGTCTAGCACACATAAGAAACTGGAGTTTTCTATTTACTTGTAGTTACTTCATGGTTTCTTTAAACGGTAAAATGCCAACTACTGTCTCAAACTACAAGGTCAAGTTTCCTGCAAGAAGCTACAGTAAGGCTTCAAAAGCTAATTTCACATCTTGTAACATGTACCTTGATGGTAATTTTTTCTAAATTACTGTTACAAAGCTCCTATGTGTGGAATATTTATGTGACTAACCTTTTTTCAACATTATTCTGAGGCACTGCTTTCAGCTCCAGTGTCTTTTATTAAACCTACTCTATGCTTCTGTACTACTAGCAGTCGCCAGGCCAACAAAAATCTGAAATGTTCAGCACTAAAATAGACTTTAGAGGCACAATGAGAGCTTGACTGTAAACGGTAAAATTGCATTTCTTCTCCAACATCTAGCCTAAAAATCTTTGCCTTTACAATTATTTATAAATATCCAAGATTGACATATTGTAACATCCATAGAAAATGACAGTGATATTTCCTTTTAAGATGACAATTAGGGCTGAAATAATTATTTTCATTATTGATTAATCTGCTGCTCATTTTCTCAGTTAAACAACTGGTCCATAAATTGTTGTGAAGTACTGAAAATGACTATCACAATTTACATAACCCAAGCTGCTTTATTCAAATGACTTTTGTCTGACCAACAACCCAAATATATTCAGTTTACTATCACAGTCGACTGACAAAACCAGTAAATATTCACATTTAAGAAAATGGAACCAGAGAATTTTTGGCATTTTTGCTTATAAAAATGACAAACAATTCATAAAATTATTAAAACTGTCGCCAATTACGTTTCAGTGATCGGCCAATTGATTTATTAACTAATCGTTTCACATCTGACAGTACCTCCAGAAGTGATTGTATAATAATGTACACCAACTTACCTGGGCAGAGGACTTTTGTAAGTGACGCCTTCACCTCCATCAGCTCTGGGTTCTCCTCAGAGTCTTTACTGGCGTGGAAGCTTGTGAAGTGCAGCGCAGGCCACCAGTCTTTTCTTCCGGCCATTTTTCCAAGGACAACGTTCCTCCAGTCTTCTCTGTTTTAATACACAAATGTACAAATATATATGTCAAATGAAAAAAAAAAAAAAAGAAATGTGTTTCAATTAAAAGTTTAATCAAAAACCGAGCTTCCAATTTTCCCATTGAACAAATTTTTTTACATACTGTAACTGTAATTTCTGAATAATGGTCTTTAAACACTTCCACACATCCAGGTTGCTCCTCCAGCAGGCAAAGTCCAGCATTTCCAGAACGACTCCTAAAGCTTTTTGGATATCACTTTGTTTCTCTGACAAAAAACAAACAAAAAAACCCATCAATAATGGATAGTATGGAACAGAGAAAAAGTTACTTGTAGACATATCTATAACAACAGACAACATATTTAAAAACTAAACAATAAAATAAACTCCTGATGTTGCCTGTTTAGTACTTTCTAAACAGAGAAGCAGTACAGATAAATAAATCACTTGGTTAATGAAGACTAAAATTGAACTTTTGTTAACATGAATTTGATTAACTTCAGTTCTATGTATCATTAATTATCTGGTAAGATTATGAACTTGCCAAATGCTAGACATTTAATTTTCTATCTGCATTTACCTGACTTAAGCAGGAGTGAGCTGTACTCCAACATCAACTCATGGCTTGGGACTAACACATGGAGGATCTACGGCACGAGGAAGTGACATTTTACAGATGCATTAGTAATCTGTGTGTTGTTTGTGTGTTTTACCTTAAATCGAATAACAGGCAGTTACAAGTTCTGGTTAATATCATAATGATGCTGTGCTGTTTCACAGGGGTTATTACAGTTTCATATGTCAAACTAAGAAATAAATACATTAAGATGCTATAATTATCATTTTAAATGCCATTTTAAGTGTCATTTATGACAAAACAAAGCAATACTTCAATATTGCACTGGCTACAGTGCTTTTAAGATGCACCTTCAAAACTTTCATCAGTTTCCTCTCTGAAGCATCGTGCTGCTTTAAGTACCGGTACAGGTAGACATGCGCATTGGGATTGGGTGGAAAACTGTTATCATAGGCGTAGTCATTCAGGACTTTCAGGGCCTCATTGTGATCCTCATAGAACTCCAGCATCTGCCAGAATAAAACAAAGGTTGTACAGTGAGTAAGGATAGTTCCTTACACTGACCAATAGCCAGCCTGACAAAACAGTCATTCTTAATACAGCGGCAAGAAACTGAGACTGGTGATATCAAAATGTATAACAGGGTCTATTCTGGGGCTAAAAACAAATAAAAAAATAAAAAAAAAATAAAAAAATTAAATATTTAAATATTTTTAAAAAACCATGAGAAACAATTAATCAGTTACCAAGATTGTTGCAAACAATGTTCTGTCAATTGACTTATTGTTGAAGCTCAACTCTAACATTTCTTATCTCACGGTATTAAATACATAGAAATATTTCTATAATTAAATCAGGCAGCCGGGAATTGTGTGCTTACCTCAACGTAACTCAGTATGAAGGGATCCCAGACACCAGGATTTTTCAAAATCTCCTTCAGATTCACAGAGGCCTGTCTGAAGTAGTTATGCATCTCTTGGTTGTCACCAGAGTCGTGGTAGTCTGAAAACAGGCAGCCAAACATCACATAAAAGAAAAACAAAAAAGAGCAATTTACATCTAGTCTGAGACAAGGCAGAGGCTTTTTTAAAAACATGAAATCACATCAGAGGGCACTGAGTGGCAGGACTGTACATAAATACATTTTTCACAACATAACCAGCTCTTCAGGTCTTCTATTTTGTGTACGGTTACTGGGTCTGCCCTGCAGGTGGCAGTATGACATCACACCAGAGCTTGCAGTAATGCCAAAGTAACTGATACAATTAAATTATAGATGTTTTGGGTGTTGTGAGTGTATTGCCTTACCAGTGTTGCAGTATGTTAACTTTTTGTCACACCAGATGATATAATCCAGCAGGCTCCTGTAGGCCTGGATCAGTTTAGTCCTCTGATACTGAGCTGCCGACTCCTTCCCATGCCTCCAGCTTTCAGCGGCAGACAGCTGACGCTTCGCATCTTCAATGTGACCATGGAGCAGCAGGTGGAAGGAATGTTCCAGACTGATCTAGAGACGCAGAGAGACAGGTCTCAAATGTGATTCGGCAAATTAAAAAAAAAAAAAAGGAAATCGACATAAAAAATAACATTAAAAAAATCTATTAGCTAACATACCATCAGGTAATGCTTAACTCCTGAATGTTTCATTCGTTCATAGATGTTGTTGTAGTCTTCCAGCTTTGAGTTGGGTTGATGGTGAAGGATCTCAGCACTGAGTCTCCAAATAAGCTACAAAGAGATTGTTAATATCAAGGATGTTGATATCAAACTCTCATACAGTACTTCTTTGAACTGTTTTTACATAACTGATATTTTATTTATATACTGTATATACTGTTTAGTAAAAATGTCTTTGCAAATTTTTTTTGGGTGGATCAATGTAAAAGAATTAACTGTTTTTGGAAACTGATTTTTTTGTGGCAAACTTTCTTTTAATCATGCTGTAGTGTAGAATTATGGGTAGTAACTCATGTCTTTTGTGTCTCATATGTCCGTATGGTCTGGACGATGGGTACATGACACAAAACAAGCTACAAAAACAAACCTACCTCTTTATACTGCTGTGTGGAGCCCTGAGTTCTGTCTTCTAACATTTGGGGGTAACATGCCATATATTCTGCTGCCTCTTGCCATCTATGATGCAGCATGGCTTCTCTGATCCGCTCCAGACAGATCCTGGTACTCTGATGAAACCCAGTTTCCTTCGGTGTCTCTAAGGGTAAAAAACAAATCTATTATTTGATGACATAAATGGATTTGCTGTAAATATTATTAGCTATTATAAGTTTATAGCTTTACAAATACTGGATTTTTGAGAGTTAATACCGATATCGATGTTTGAGGCAAATATCTGACAATGATATATTGACCAATTGTCTTTTTTTTTTTTTTAATTTTACATAAAGAAGTAACAGAGACATACATTTCAATAAAAATCCTATGAAGTTGTTTTATTAAAAAATTGTGACTAAGCTGCATTAAGTGGTATTGAGTTGAACATGTTTTAGTTGATAAACTTCTCAGCACTTTCTGGTAACAATCTACGGACTGGACCGTTTCGGAATGAACTGTAACACATCTTTAAATGTTTCTGCACCGGAATTATTTGTAATTTATCAGTCAGCATATACACAGATACCAATATATCCGCGCTACGTTAATAAAGGCTGATATATCAGCCCTGACAGTTCGAATAGGTCCAGGTCGAATAGGTTCTACCTTGTAAACGAAACACTGTATGTATACACAACTTACCTACACACATGGGATTAACCACAGGGAGTTTGGACTTTTTCACTCCTTTTGCAGAGTTGTTGTCCGAAGAGTCGTTGTCGTCCTCCAAGTCTTCAAGAGGCGCCAGCTCTCTATTTAAGTCATCCATAATCGGCACAGCGGTCAGACTCAGGTAAGACGGCTGCCTTTTATCCACTTGGTCAAAAGGGCGGTGTATGACCTCGACCTGCAGGAACAAAAAAAAAAAAAAAAAAAAGAGCTTTTGCTTACAAAACATTAAGCTAGCTGCAGAGGAGCGCTGAAGGAGCGCATACCCACAGGGCAACCGCCACTCGAGCAGCCACTACAAGATGCCTGCGAGATAAATAATGGATTTACTTCTCGCACTGACAAAAACAAACATTCAGAGTATACGCAGCAAGACGGTCCACCTCTACACCTTGTTGAACCGCTCACATTAACCCCCTGAAAACCCGCAGCTCGTCATTGGTTTCAAGAAACACTGTATCCAGACCTGATATGAGCTATGGCTAATTGCTGTGTAATTTAGCTGTAATAGCAAATACAAATTCACAGACCACTGCCAGTAGTTATCTGACATTTTAGTCAACAGAGATAGCTTTTTTTTTTTTTTGCGGTGTAGTTCATTGTTAAGCTAACTCTGTTTTCATAGCACGTTTTCAAATAAACACCGCCCCCTACAAATGTTTAGCTATTATAGGTAGTCACTGATATATTAAAATGTTTTAAATTAGACGAGTAAGACGCAAGCTAACTGGTATGTGGAGAAAAATCGAGGTTAACTCGGTTCCTACCTTCTGAGCAGTAACGTTACTCAGATGTTTTGTTAGCCAAATGTGCTAAGAAATGCTAAAATTTGATGAGTGAACAAACATTTAAGTCCAACATGCAGCAGCTATTCAGATACTGACTCTCTGCTACAAAAAAAAAACTGGGCATATTATTTTAAGAACTATTATGCGGTATCTTGTATCACGGCTGTGCGGACCTTTCAAAATGCTATTTCCTACAATTTACCACGCTCCCTCCGTAGTGGCTGAGGAAGTGGAGGGGAAAGCTGCACGGTTATTGGTTGATTTAGTCGGAAGAGGCGGAGCAAAGATCTATTACTTCTTTTGCTACCTTGAAGTGAAGTGATACTTTCAGGCATCACCCTTGTTTCAGAAATTGGGCATCTGTGTACAACTGTGCCTGAAATTATTTCTGTCTTTTGCTGTCTACATGGTGTGTTCCACTGACTGGCACAAGTCCTTTTTTTTTTTTTTTGGATTATGAGGAAGAAACCAACACTGTGGAAAAGTTTAAGGCACTAAAAGTAAAGTGAGGATGCTTTCAGAACTAACGCCACGAATTGTTTTTAATTTATCAATTAACTTCACACATAGTGCAGTAAGCAGAAAAAAAACCTAAATAAAATTTGTGTTTGATTGACCATTTGCCTTTAAAGCAGCTCCAGTTTTCCTTGGTACACTTGCACACATTTTTCCAAGGTACCTGGCAGGTTGTTTCCAAGCACACTGGAGACCTTGCCACAGTTCTTCTGTGGATTTAGCCTGTCTCAGTGTCTCCTGTCTCGTCATGTGATCCCAGACTGACTCCATGGTGTTGAGGGCTCTGTGGGGGAGCGGACCATCTGTTGAAAGGGCCCCCTGTTCTTCTTGTCTTGAGGATAGCTCTTTATGACTCTGGCTGTATGCTTGGGGTCGTTGTCATGCCTCAGAATGAATTTGACCCCACGCCCCCCTGATGGTGCTGCACGTTGGGTAAGAATCTTACCACCTAAAGTGCCTAAAACTTTCCAGGACCTTCAGTGTACACACCTTCTTTTTACCTCACTTGGCAAACCAGTTTCAGTATAAGCTCAGTTTCTATGGTAATAGTCAGCTAATTATGATATAGTTACAGTATGTGTATGATGATTATACATAGAGCATAAATTTTACATTTTTTGATAAGGATACAGAGGATATTCCCTGGGTTAGGGGATCAGTTAAATTTATGTTATGCTGAGATTTAAGCTACAAATTTGGAACAGTGCTGAGTGAAAACATTGAGTATTTAAGGACATGACAGTTATCTCTGTTTTTCACAATGCCAAATTTGGAGTAAGGACAATTAAACTGAGGCTGAATCTAACTAACTTTTGGATTCATTCTTTACGGTCATGAAAAGGTGGGTATTTAGTTTCTATTTTTTCTTTTTTTCATTAAACATTTCTTCTGGCTGTCTGGCATCTTTCCACCGGAGGGGCTCTGGGGAGGGGGAGTGCGAGACATTACCGCGCACCAAACGCCTCTATGTATTCAAAAATGTATGATGGCGAAGACCCGCTCTTCAATCTATTTCCTATTTCTGTTCACCATGCTGTAGATGTTCTTGCTGCGGTGGGTTACTCCGGAGGACACTGCACGTACTAACCGATGAGGCCGGGAGCTTCTGCGGTTTCCCTTTTTATCGCCGCATCTGTTCGAGGTCGTTTCCCCACTTTCACCTGAAGCAGCCACATCCAGACCGAACATCCTGTGAAAGCCTCTCAGAGCCTACACCCAGCCGGATCTGATGTGCTGACGTGTCGGCTCCTCCAGTCCAGTGCTCATGCTCCAGCAGCCGAAGCGAGACCGTCAACAAAACTGCCAGCATGGCAGCAAAACACTTTTACAGACAAGGCTTTTTACTACTTTTATTCAATTTTATTTCAACCGCAGCCTTGGAAAAAAGGTTTTCGGAATTTAAAAGATGCGCCGATCAGGACTGTAGCAGTAAGTTTTCTGGCTTGTTGTAAACCTCAACGGGATTTCAAGGATGCATCTTCCTCCATCCCGATACCAGAGCTAGCCATAAACTGCGCCTTATCTCTTGACCTGCTACCAGTCGATATTTGCGACCTGGACAACCCTGGGGCGGTTGTTCGGATGCCGTGTCGCTCTGCTCTGCTTGCTGAAAACGAGGCGAGCTTAACGTTAACATTAATCATTTGCTTCGGGAGGGTTATTCGTTCAGACGCAGCCCTGTGTTGGCCGTTCGCCTGGCAGCTCGGGCCTGCCGTGCTTGGTGGAGAGTGGGAGCTAATGTTAGCAGCCGATTAGCCGCCGACCGGCTTGTGGGAGAAAAGCCGGAATGTAAAAGTAATACCTGGGCAAACGCCGGTTAACACGAAAGTACAAGCCGTGCTAGCTCTATTGCTAGCCACGTTAGCATTGTTGTTTTTTTTTTTTTTTAGGTCTCGTCTTGTTGACAACGTCACTTGACACAGACTATAACTAGAGAGTGTCACTAGCTTAAAAACTCTTTAAATTCAACATTAAACCAACTGACAGAGAATAAAAAATGAACTTTTACTGTTAGCACAGGTTGTCTTTGCATTCAAGTTTACGTTGTTAGTCAGATTTAAACAAAGAGAGGTCAAGCCCGAGGGCACTGTTGCCGCTGTAGTCCCCCTGAAAGTATCAGCGAAGTGTTAACTACGACCCAGAAGGCTGGTTTGGGTGATAAGAAAAATGACCGTACTGGTGTCATATCATCGGGGAGAGTTAGATTTGAGTCATAAAACAATAAAGTTTAGCCACATTAACACATAAAACAAAGCAATACAGCCAGCGAGAACGAGGCTTGAGTAGAGAAGTTGCTTGGGTCCTCATTTTTCAAATGAGGGAAAATTTCGAGAACGTGTGTTTAAACCAAAATCTGAAACTAAACAAAGGACTAAAACCATAATATTTTGATTTAAGTAGCAACCGTGGCACGTCATGCAGACAATGCAGATGGTTAACATTTTTCTTGTTGACCATCTCCTTAATGTTGCAACAGTTTCAGTTTCTCTGTGTTGCATGTTTTTTATTTATTTAAAAGAGCTAAAACAATTAGTCTTTTGCGAAAAACTACCAGCAACTATTTTTATAAACCATCAATTGGTTAAATCTTTTTAAAAGAAGAACTGCCAAAAAAACAATTGTTTCTAACTTTTCAAAAGTCAGTATTGGCTGATTTTCTTAATCTTCTATTACATTACACCAAATTTATTTTGGTTGGAAAAATCAAGATAGCTGAATATGTCAACTTTGGGAAATTGGGATCAGCTTTTTTCCTGTTTTCTGATCATACATACACCAATGTTTAACAATGGAATAATCAAGAAAATAACAGACGTACTAATGAATAATGAAAGTAATCTTTATTTGCAAACCCGCAATATTGTCTGAATGCATCTTGGAAAAGTTGCTGCCAGTTTCAACTTTTGCTTTCTTGAATTGAGCAATCTGTGACAAACGACATGTTATTTAAGGTTTCCTTTTTGAAACGATTGCAATTTAATTTTGTGTTTTGCTTTCTCAGTGCTTCTGTGTCGAGGGAAAGCAGTGAAAGATTTCACAGGACCAGATTGTCGGTTCCTGTCATTTAAGAAATCAGAAACTATCTATGTATACTACAAACTGGCGGGTAGAAGGCCTGACATGTGGGCCGGAAGTGTAAGTATAAGTGGTTAATTGGTTCTGGATAACATCTGGGTAGGCCTATGTAGTTGTAATCCTCAACATGTTTTCTTCTTCTTTTTTTTTTTTTTTTTTTTTGTCTATAGGTTGGCAATAACTTTGGCTATTTCCCGAGGGATCTTCTTGCAGTTAACCACCTTTATACTGACAAAGAGATTGAAGTTCCAGCAGAGGTATGAATATATGTTGCGGACTAACTGAATTCATGTGATATATAAAAATGCAATCTAAAATACAATGGAGCTTTCAAACTATAAGATAATAGCACTTATATATTCCAAAGCATTTTTTTTGTAATTAAATTTTTTTTTGTCTTGTTTTCAGGAAACAGATTTTGTCTGTTTTGATACTGGATTTGATAAGTTTAACAATTATGACGTAGAGTTACTCTTAGGCTCTTTAGTGGAGGAGAATGACGGTGAAAATAAGGGGACGTCTGGCCAAATCCAGGTGGCAGAGGACACTCACAAAGAAACACATCCATCTGAAGAAGAAGTGATAGCCAGTGAAAAACAAACTGAGCATCAAGATAACTCAGAGGATCTTGATAAAGTCCCAGATGACCAAAGTGCCTCTTTACCTGAGCTTCAGGTGGTATCTGAATCGCCTTCTAGTCTAGCAGTAGAACCTGATACAGCAGCTACACCTGATGTTACTGAAAGAGCTGAAGAAGTTGAGCAAAACCGCGCAGTAGAGTCCGTTCTTGAAAATGTTGTGTCAGAGGGGATTGAAACCAAAGAAAAACCCACAAAATCTGAAGTGGAATCCGTGCCCAACGATGAGTTTGTTACAGAAAACAAACCAGTCCCGATTTCTGAAGGAGTGCAAATCCCTGAGTTGAAAACTACCCTTGGAACAACTTTTGATGCTGTCACCACCGATGAAGAAATCACCAAGAAAGTTACACCGTATGTAGATGAGGAAAGCGAAGATGAGGAAAGCGAAGATGAGAAAAGCGAAGATGAGGAAAGCGAAGATGTGGAAAGTCACCCTGTAGATGACACTGATGATATAAAAGAAACTCCATTACTGTCTTTCTCTGAAGAAGCCATGAACTCTCCCTCATCTGATTCCCTCAAACATCAGGAAGCTCCTCCAATAATGCAGGACGATAAACCACAAACTGCAGAGGAGAAGAACGTGTGGACATCATTTGGAGATGCAGTTTTTTCGGTTGTCACTGGGGGAGAGACGACAGCACACGATTTGAGTTCAGAAGAGGACGAAGATGATGAGGAAGAACAAGCGGCTGCAGAAACCCCTCAGATTTCTGAGGAAGCAAAACAAGATGTAGAAGAACCAACAACAGAATTTCCAAAAGAACCAGAAAACATGGAGCATGTTTTTCTGGATCGTCCTGATTCCAGCTCTGTTCAAACAGAAAATGAAGAATCAGTCAATGATTCTGAGAGACTTTTGTTTGATCGTGATGATGAGAGTGATGGAGAAGTGTTTGGACGTGAGGAAGCTTGGGATGAAACATTAAAACCCACAGAGGATACACCACGGATACACCACCAAACAGAAGCAAGTATGATATCAGTGGGTCCCATATCTCAAGAGAATACTTCTGACATTCCTGAAGCTGAAAAATCAGACATTAAAACAACAGATGAACCCATTGGGCACGAAGAAGAGGAAGGGGAGGATCTGTCCAAAGATTCAGAGGTCAGCGATGATAATGCAGATATACAGGACAGTAGCATTGTGATGGAGCATCGAGAGGATTTAGACATTTTGTTAGAAGAAAACAAGACAATGACCAATGAGGAATTAGTCAGTACCGAAACTGAAACACGTCAGGATCTGCCCATAGAAGAGAAGCAATCAAGGGATTTAGATGTCCAAGAAGATCAAAAGAAAGTAGATGACAGCTTGCCAAATCAAATACATGATCATTTAATGACGAAGTTTGAGAGTAATAACAGTCAACTAGATTTATCTGTCAGGCAAGCAGAGATTTATGAGGAACCACGTACAGAGGGGAGGGAAGATGAGAAAGATGCAGAGCTGGAGGAAGAACTTGTTGAGGAGAAAGAAGAATTACTTGAAGATGAAAATGCACTTTCATTCTCAAAATCAGATAAAACAGACTCTGACAAACCCTCACTTGTAACTGAAACTCTGCCAACTGCGTCGACTGTAGAGCCAGAATACAGCGATAGCGTGATGAGACTGACTCTGCTGCGAGACCACTTCACAGTGAAAGACATGGAGCGAGTCCAAAGGCTTCTGGGTCTAAAAAATGTCTTCAGAGTGGAGGCCATGTTCTCTGATCTGGACACGGAGTTGCAGGCTACCCGTCTGTCACACAAAGGCACCACGCAGGACATTGAAAATGCACTCGAGGGTATCCTGGAAGCCTCTGAAAACACTATCTTGGACGAGGTCGAGAAGATGCTGGATAGCCTGAACGCGAATCATGATAATGACCACCATATGGACACAAGTAGTTTGGATGAGGAGACTGAAATACTGGATCATTTCCAGAGGCTTGCATTCAGCCTACGTCAGAAGTATTCAACAGCCAGTGACTACACAACTTTAGCAACAGAAAAAGAACCAGATGTTAACCGGGGTAGGTTTGATTTTTATTATTTTATTATTTTAATGTAGTATCTGGTATAGATTATAGATAAGGGCTGGAGGACTGAATACTCTGTAATTGGTGGACTCAGACTGATTTCCCCAGTGCATATTTTATTTTAACAACTGATATGGGCCTTTCACGGACAGATATATTATATACAGGCAGGTGTACAGACAGGTGTATTTCACCAGCCTATTATCCACAGATAAAGTGAATGCAGAACTTGACAGTGTGCCACAGCAGATCTGCAGCCCTGTTAAGACAACTATCTTGTTTACAGATATATCCAGATTGTGTCCTCATCCAGTTAAAAGGCAATGCAGTTCACGCCTGTTACCCGATGGTCTCCTTAATGACTATTTGGGATAGAATTTCACTTCCCTGATGACAGTGAATTGCAACCTCTGCTAGAATGACAAGGTGCACATTGATGCTGGGCTGTACGGCCAGAAAAGATGATTGAACCGGCTATTTGATATCTCACCCCTCTTGTCCTACTTGTTTGGCATAATCTATTCATCTTTACTCAAATTATGTGTTTGTTTTTTTTTTTGTCAGGCTCTGTGCACTCTTCAAAGTAGAACAAGTAGACACTTAGTTTGGTAACTAGTATGTAGCTTCAGCTATTTGCCACAATTGTATGCAAAATGTGCTTTGCTTGACATCTCACTTGTAATGGGATCTTTCTAAGACCTAATTTAGTACAAAGTGTTAAAAGGCCGTTATTTACACATTGAAGGACGTCTCCAAGTAGAAAATCTTTATTTGCAGATGTCATTAGGGATGTACCGACCCAATCTGCTAGTTCCATCTGGGGGTGGTACCACTTTATCACGTGGATCGATTGTTAGCCAGACATTACGACTCAGGATTAAATGCAGTTTCTTCGCCAACTGTGTCATTAATTTATAGCAGGCTAGCAACTACTTATTTGGCTTCATGTTACCCTACATTAACATCATAACAGCACTGGTATTGGGAATCTGTCTGCAGATATCCTGAGTTGGGACATTGGAATTTTTATTAGGAATGATAAAGTCAGATCAGTACATCCCTAGATGTAATGTGGTGTACAGGCCAGTTACAGATTACATTTAAAATAGTTTGGCTCCAGTTGATGATTGTTCCTAATACTGCTAAACTTATATTTCAAAGTTTGTTTCACTTTAAAGAGAATCACGTTGACCTCCATCTTAGCAAATACCACGCTTTTGACAAAGCAACAGACCACATCGACTGGCACTAGACTCAGTATGTGTGAATGTAAACAACGCCACGACACTCTCCTAAAAAAAAAAAAAACTGAATCTTCCTTCCACAAATAAATTACTTTCTAGCCATGATGTTTCTAATGTAACTGCAAAACTACTTCCCTCAGTAACACCTTAATACAGGTGTGTTTTTCAATATTTTCACTCTAGATGAACTTGAATGGAATGTTAGAGAAGAAATGCCCCACATTGTTGAAAAAGACAAGGTCGACAGTGTCCCTGAGACTGAGATTGAAGACAACGTCACGGTAACGTATCATGACGAAAGGCCAGCCAAGACTGAAGAGGAGCAGATAGTTTTGGATGAAGTGCACACTGGAGCAGATGTCAGCGTGGAGGAGGATGGCGGACACTTTAATAAAAACAAAGACAATCAGCCAAGATTCAGCGCATCAAATGGAATACAGAAGGTCCCACAAGACACTCTGGAAAATCCTTTAGATATGGGCCTTGGAATCGAGGTGAAGTCTTCGCTCTCAGGTTGGTAATGTAGATGGTGTGACTGAAGTTTTTTTTTTTTTGTTGTTGTTGTTTTTTTTAAGTCAAATGATAATTTTTTTTTTTGCCCAACCCTCACCTTAAATTAGACATTTCTATTCAATCCATTTCCATTCATCCCCTCTATTTGGGGCATAATGATGTAAACCTATTTTGAGCATGTTGGACTTGAGCGATCGTAAAATATAGCACAATTGGGTTCAGAAGTTCATTCCTTGGGTCAGCAATTCAGTTCAATTCAAGTTAAACTGCCTGAGGTTTTATTATATTAAAGTCATAAATAAAGACTTGTTTGGTTCTGTCTTCGCTTTACCTGGTTTTGGGAGAGTTGTTACATAATCATATAATTTAACTATTTCTAATGCATGAGATGACAAACCTGAAAGGAGAATTTTTCCTTTGTCCAACATACACAAATTAAGTAACAGGTCATTTTTGTTCCTCCAGGATCTTTGGACCCATCGGAATCAGTGTCTGAAATTCACAAAGAAGAAGTGGGATTATTCTCAACTGGGATTGTTTACATGGGCTGCATCCTTTCGATTGTCAAGAGTAAAATTGTAGAGTGGACTACTGTGGTAAGTCTAAGAATTGTAACCTATGGCATACACCATACAATGTATACACCAGCTTTGTCAGCTTAATTGTTTTTGTTACCAGTGTTTTGTATATTACATTTGAAACATTTCAGTCCATGAAGTCAATAATGCAGGAGGAATGCTTATTCATTTTTCTAAACACTGAGTCTCATGACTCTGAGACCTCAACCATCTCTTAACCTAGTGGTTCCCAACCACCAGGCCCTGGACCACTACTGGGCCACAGAACACGAGGAAAACAAAATGATTTGGCAAAAAAGGCAGAATAAATGTATAACTTCACAGACTATTGGTGCAGTAATTACTTTGTGGCAGAGTCTGTCTCTGCTGCATCGTTTCTCATCATTTCTTGTCATGCTCACAACAACAGGATACTGATTTTTGAACAAAAGTAGCTCATCATTACTGTAGGTCATTATTCCACCATCACCTGCTTGAGCTGCATATGCTGTGTTCCAACTAGCTAATAAGAAAACAACGAAAACAAATTGCAGAGTGAGAGTTTGGAGGAACTATGTTATGATATGATAAACCACTTTCCCATACACTCTCGGACTTTTGGACCCTACTATATATCATATTATTGGAATATTATTACTAATCCGATATCAAGTAAGCAGCATTTTAATGTACAGCTGTTTTAGGTGTAGTGAATTTTAAGGACGATTCATATTTTGTTAGGTGATCATATATTTTGTTTGTAAAATCACAATTTGCAAAGTAAGTAGTGACCTAATTTTTCAGATAAATGTAGTGGAGTCTAAAGTACAATAGTTGACACAAGTACAAAGTAGCATAAATGTAAATATTCAAGTAAAGTAGAAATACCTCAAAATTGTACTTATTTGAGTAAATGTACTTAGTTGCTTTCCACCACTACCCACCAAAGGCTCAGAGGCTGGAATGGTATGACAGTTTCCAAAAATGTTTTGGATTTGGTGTAATAATTACAATTTTTACAATTATTATTTTCTTAGAAGAGGAATGACCGATGTTTCCTGAACGCCCCCCCCGTCTTGTTGACTATAGGCTGAAGTTCAGCACAGCCGGCGCTGAGCTGGCTACTAGCACAACCGGCTGGCCTTTCCGATATGGAAAGGTAGATAGTCACCATCAGACACAGACGTAAAACAGACTTCGTGCTGTCAAATTGATCTAGCATTTTAATTGCTTTTTGTACCATATTTAAGCATCCAGCTCAGCTAACGTCTCCAGCTTGTCGGTTGTTGTTTTTTTTTTTTGGTAGTGAATGGGATTCGACGAATCAACCGTAATTAACGTTAGGCGGCTGTTGTTGCCAAGTCCCATTTACCATCTGTTTCGACTGTCAAATGTCTCGTTTGTGAAGACGTGTGTTCGTTTTTCAGACTCCGCACGGCTTTAACGGCTAACGCTACCTTAACGGTGGTTTACTTTGATGGTAGCTAACCTGCTAGCCAGCTAGCTAACAATCTGTCAATATAGCATAACGTTACATGGGCTAGTTCCGTTTCTGTTTTGAACACCGGCACGGAGAGCGATACGTTAACCCCCCGACCTGTAATGGAGCCGGAACATGTTTACGTGTTTTTTCTGAAGGAGCTGCAACATGTAAGTGGAAAAACTAAGCTTAATAAATAATTGACGTGGGCCAGACGAGCTGCATGGCCTGCTGACGTGTTTATGAGCATATGACTGATGCACATTGATTTAAATTTTAGCTACTCCTGAATTTACTCTCCATACTTGTCTTCGCCAACAACTGAAGTTGATTGTTCATATAGGGTCTCCTGCTTACAAAGCGGTCTTTATGAATTTTCAACTTTCTAACTTTTCTGTGTAGATTAGAGTTTGAATGCCTTCAAACATAGTAGGTTCACAGTCCTTCCTTTAGGCACTGCTATACTGGACGAGTAGACTTTTTGAAATGCAACTGGTTGTAAAGGTTAAAGGGGAACATGTTAATCATTCCAGAGAATGTGGTGCATTAATTCATTTGTAATTCCAGTATGTCATTAGAGCAATAGAGCCATGTGTTTCTGTTCCAGTCTGAACTGCTTCATGCTCAGTTCAAAGGTTTCTTTGTGTTTGGAGCGATATACAGAGGGCATGACTGGACAGTGATTAAAACCTTCAATAGCTCAGTGGTAAAATATTGTCCATTTGGGCTATTGATAGGAGACTCGAATACTTAAGCCTTATGTCAGCAAACCACCATTGTTTAATGATTGGTTAAACTGTAAACTAAACCACATTTTGCTTGCAATTAGGTAACTGCAGATAGTGGTTTCCTACGCTGCTGAAACACTGTAACAGCAACACCTCATAATACACTCAGTAATACTGTTGATGTAATAATGATTGTGGTAGTGGCAGGAAACTTGTAAAAGAGCCGATTAGTTTTGTAACTTTTGCCTTTTTGTTCCCCTTTGGCTGCTGTGGTGTTAATTGCTCATAAATTGAGATTTCTGCATTCCTGGTTGAGGCATAAGGAACATTGTATTGTTTATGCAGCACTAGGCTTTACTGTTATTATATAAGATTTATTTTATGGTAATGCTGATATCCTAGTAACCTTTCTTCTCAGTTGTGTGAATAGAGTAACGGATCACTCATCATTGGAATTTGGTTAATGAATACACCGTATCTCAGTCTAGTGGTATATGTAAATATGTAAATATTGCAAGACTCAGTTCATGTCCGTAGAGTTGCTGCAGTGACTTAATATAATTAATATTATAATATACAAATATTTTCTTGCCTCATGTTATGTTAAGTCTTGTCACAATATTTTTTTTTAACATTTTAATCATGTTAATAATGGTAACAAGTGTTTTTCTTCCCTATTCTGACATACAACTGTGCTTTCCATTAACTATTTTTAAACAGCTTTTTTCATGCCTCCTTATCCTGTCCCTGAACATTGTGGTTGTGGTTCTGTATCTTCAGATGATTTCACTCCTGCCAGAAGAGTGGAGGCCTGGGGAAACCTTGTATGGCTGTCCTTGGCAAGCGGTTGTCATCACTGCCTTTGTAGGAGTAGTGACCTTCACCCTCTTCTTCTGGAGGACTGTGTTGGCAGTAAGTGTTTTGATATTTCTGCTCTCATCTCAAATGATGTGTAATGATTTGCCAACAATGAAGAAAAAATATTAATAGTATTTGTAGTAGATTAGATTTAATTTTTTTTTTCTCCTGGGCTTAACTAACTATGGATTTGGTTTGACATCATTTAATATTTTCCTTTATCTGGATAACTGTTGGACACTATTAACACACTATTCCACTACATGTACATAATGATAGTGCTGTGACTTATTTTAAACCATGTTGATAAGACATCAAACTTATTTTTGTTTATTGCTTTTCTAAATCTTTTTAGGTAAGGAAGAGGGAATACTGTGGTAAGTTTTTACTTATGTTTTTCACATTATATACACAAAATGCAGATGTGTAAAACCTAATTGATGGTGTGCTTTGTTTTGCACGTTTGTGGAAAAAGTGGATGAAAAAAGGCTCATAGAGCAAATCCATGCACTCAAAAAAGAAAAGAATGATGCACTCACAAAGATTTCTGAACTCCAGCAGCAGGTGAGCTACAAGAAAAAAGTGATCAAATATCTATGAGCTACTTCAGAGAAAGTCATTATACTTTTAATCTTTTTTATCTTCTTCTTCTTCTTAAAGACTGAGCAACTCAAGGAAAACCAAAAGCAGTCAAAGGAAACAGTTAGTTGCACAATTAAAAGATTGCAAGACCTGGAGGTAAGCACTTCAGAACTAAGGATTTGTTTTTGTTTTTATGTATTTGCTCATCCTGTGCTGAGTGTTTTTATTTTAAAATTAGTTTTTAAGAATGAGGAAGTGCACTTGCTGTTTCTGTAAATGGCTTTTGGATGTTTTATGTCATTTGGACAGCAAGTAAAATTGCTTCTTATTTATTAAGGACTGTTAGTGACGTTTCTCTCATTATCTTTTTGCAGAGTAAGGTTTTGGAGGCAGAATCACGAAATGAGCAAATGGCTGAAGAAAAGAACACATACACGGAACTACTAGAAAAAGAGCAGGCAAACTCTATGAAAAATGAAACCAGGGTACTTGTTTAACTTATTTCTTTTCTGTTGTTACTTTAACCGTCTTCCGAGATTCCTGGTGTTTAATGGTTTCTTTTAACAGATTGAGAAATTGGAGAAGTCAAATGAGAAGCTACAGCTCAGCAGAAAAAAGATTCAGGAAGCGCTAGCTAAGGTACATGTTCTTTTGCACATTGCAAGACTCTTGAGGATTATTATAATCTTTTGCTTTCATTGTATCTAATAAACTTGTTTTTTTCCTACAGACTACTGTTCTCCTGGACGAGGCCAAGATTCGTGAAGATGCGAGAAATGTTCAGCACAAATGTCTTGAGAAAGAATATGCAGCACTAAAACAAGAGAACAAAACAGTGAGATGACTGTAGAGTTGTTTGAATATTTTGTCAATCAGCGATACCTGTTCATTTGATTTGATATGTTAGTCCGATTTTGTAAATAATTTTACGTTTCACAAAGAGGTTAATTTTGTGTTTCTTATTTGTATATGGAGTCAGACTAGGATAAATCTCTGCGATAAAGTTAATTAAAACTAGATAATTTAGGAATAAACTGCTTTCCCGAGGCGATCCCCTGATTTTTGTCAATTCTTACAGCTTAAGGCTACAATTAAGAGCTGGGAAGACAAGCACAAGGAGCTGAGCGAGCAGATTAAAAGCTATCAGAAGTCCCAGAAAGAGCTGGAAGACTCTGTGGTGCTCAAAGATCACAACGTGGAGGTCAGATCAGGTTTTTTTTCCTGCTACGATTACAATTTTTCTTGGTACGTATTAGTCCCTAACTTCCATCAAATTATTGGCTCTCTCCACACAAAAATGTCTCTTGGCAGGTGCTGTCTGAACTTCTGGCAGACTTAGATGCTTGTGATCTACAAAAAGGTGACACCAAAGTTTTAGCCAATGGTGAAATAGCACCTGGTAAGTCCAACTCTTTCACTAATTTAGGAAAAAGAATAATACACTTGCAAATAGATTCAGTAGTCTTGAAGGGCTGCCACAGATATGTAGTCCACAATTCGAAGTTATGTTGTGTTCAGCTGTTGAGTCTTTCTATGTCTTTTACAGATAAGAAAACAGCCATAAAGAACAGGATCAAACAGATGATGGATATTTCCCGGGTAAGATGTCAAGATAACGATTAAAACTCACCATAGTTAATGCACGAAAGACAAATGTTATAACTACTGTTTAAAGTGTTAAGCAGCTTCTGTAGTAATGTTTCTGTTTTTTTAAGTTGTCATTTACATTATTTATTCCCAGGTCCAGACCACTCTCACAGTAGTTGAAGAAGAGCGGGATCGCTTCATGACTAAACTACTCAATGAAGAAAAGACTAGAAAGGCACTGGAAGGTGTGTTCGCCATGTTTCTTTTGTGGAAAAATTCAATTTGTGTTTTCAAATATGACTTTCTACCTGCCTCTCACTAAACCTGTTGTTGTATTTCATAAAAGAACAACATCAGGAGCTTGAACATGCAATTGCAACCATAAAAAGCGAGAAGAGCCATGTTGAAAACCAGTTCAAGATCCTCCAGCAGAAAAATGAAATCATGGTTGAAATGTACCAACAGAAGGAAAATGCTCTACAGCAGTAAGTGAAGCCTGCAGCAGTCATTCAGTAGTGTTGTTACACAATGTAGAAAATGTTGCCGTATTTTTCCTGCAGGTCTGGCAGTCTTTAAATGCGTTAAGTCATTTTTATGATTTCCAGTGTTTGAAGGTTTTATGATATAGAGGTTGCTACAGTATTGGAAGTATTTGTTTTTTTACTATTAATGTAAATTTGACCGTAATTATGATTATCTGAAGAATAAGATTCGCGATTTTAGCTAAATCCAGTCAAACATCCCATGAGTAAAAGCATGTGTCTCTAAAATGGAAAACATCTTTATGAACCCTGGGTTGCTTTTGGTCAAAGCAGTGTGTTTCTCTGGCTTCACAGGAAATTAACGAAGGAGGAGCTTGAGCGACGCAGCAAAGAGAATCTGCTGTCTGAGGTGGGAGGAAAAGCTCTTGAGGCAGAGGAGCAGGTTAAAGTCTTAAGGCAACGCATTAATGAAATGGAGGAGCAGATGAAGAAGACTGAGGAAGTCTACAAAGAGCAGGTAGACTTGTCAGCTTTATTAATTTTGAAATGTGCAAGTACAGAGAAAAATTTTACTAAAACCTGAACCCTGACTGAATGTCTTTCTCTTACTTTCTTTCTGTTTTTTAGATAAAAGAACAGGAAAACAAAACTCATTCAAATTGGGTATGTTGCACTGAATGGCACAGTTTATTCACATATGCAAAAATACTTCACATGGATATTAAAGCCTGACTAACATCAGTAACAAGCTGAGGCGTGATGTTAGTTGCTCACTAATTCTGTAATTTTCAAATTTTGTGTCCAGGTGAATGCTCGTAATGCAGAGAGAGCTCTGAATCAAGAGAAGCTTGAATCATCAAAGCTCCGTGAAAAGTAAGTGTTGGCAGAATTACTAAAAATATTTTTAAGTGTCTGTTTGTTGTGTTTGTTGTGTTACAATTCAACTTTTGACTGATAATGTCATCTTGGCCTTTGGAAAATTGCTACAAGCATTTTTCACTTTTCTGTTTCAAAAGACAAAATGATAAATTGAGAACATCAACAGATTTATCAATAATGAAAATAATTGTTAATTGCAGACTTAGCCATTAAAACTCAAGGTTATTACTTTCTAACTGTAAGGGTTTTTTTTTGGTTTTTTTTCCACCCATCCCTTCACAGGCTGGCTGTAATAACTTCGCAACTGAATGAGCGCCGTGCTCCTCTCTTCAGACCAAACTCTGGACAACCTGCAGGCCCTCGCCAAGGTAAACAGACCACACGCATTGCCTGCTGTTTTCTTATTCGGACAGTTCTCATCCTGCAGAGCTTTGGGCGAGACAGTGCTGTTTTCTAATAATATTCTGCATTTCTTTTCTTTTTTTTCTTTCTATTATCACATTTGTTGTGGTTGTACATTTGTCATTTCAATGTACTTGACTCTTTGAGAGCCTGGAATGAGGACCTCTTCATTGCACAGATTGTGATGTATTGCTAGCTTTTTCTTTTCCTTTATTAAATGGAAGGTTTGATCATAACAGGTGATTCATATGGGCCCTCTCCCGTGAGTGGGGGTGCACCATCCCCTCCACTAATGATAGAGGGTCCCAGGCGCCCTCCCTCTGCCCCTGTGGGGCGAAGAATTGACCCGTATGGTGAGTCTCCGTGGATTACTTCACCATCTTTAATTTTCACCAGAGTTGGACACCATCCCTCTGCTACAACCTCTAGTCCTTTAATCTTTCTCTTTTTTTCACTCCTGACTTTATTCTTTTCAGCTCTTTCACCTTCAGTTCTTCCTTTTATTTCTTCCCAGTGTGTTTAGCAATCCTGCATCTTCCTGTTACCTCTGCCATCAACTCTCTTTGCTGCTCTTGTTTTGAATTTTTTTGTTGAACCATTTACAAATTTCCTTTTGAGGAAGATTTTCTTGTATTGCAGAGGAAATGAAATTCACCTTTTGCGTCTGTAAAGGCCCTGAAAACTTTTTCTCAATTAGCTTTTCACTGTGAGCAACAAAGTCCTACACCTAAACGGTCTTGATGAAGAGAGGCTGATTTTTAAATTTATATTTTGATTGTTGTCGTTTATTAGTCATGAATTAAAGAGAATTACATTTGAAACCAAGTTTTCAGGGGCTCTACACTCATCCAGAATGCTTTGTTCCTCTTAGCCTTTTCTTCGTGGGGTACAGATGACCACTCTTTGCCCTTGTCATGCTTTATTTCCTCTTTCTTTGTTTCTTATAACTGTGTCTTCCCTGGAAACATTCTATAGACAGAGTCCTGAGAGTTTTCATTCTTCATCGCATCTTGGTTTTGTCTCCCCTCAGGTCCTCGACCTCCATCAGATCCTCATGGTCGTTACCCTGAAAACAAACACATCCCTGGGATGGGTATGTCTCCTGTGGTCTCTTTATCTCAAAAGCTTCACATTAGCTTTTCATTTGCTTTTAACACTGTTTATTTCCTCTTTCAGACATGATGGGCCCCCGCAGCTCATCACCCACCAACATGGATGGATCTGTAAGTCGTTTTCTCAGCAGATCAGACTCTTATTTATACAATACCCTCCTGCCTTCCATCTGTAGACCTAGAGCTCCTGCCTTCATGTCCATTGTGTATGTCCTTGCTCTAAAACAGACACAAGCAGTAGACCCACAGATTAAAGCAGAGGCTGAGGCTGAGGCCTCCACAGTGAGTCCAGAGCCTGTGAGTATAGAGGCTGTCCAGTCCAGGTGCTCGGTGTGAAGTCTATGCAAGCACTCCACCCCCTCTTCCCCTAAAGCTGGATTTTGATTTGGGAAGAGATTTTAAGGCATTTTGCTTCATTGGGGCTGACTTAACTTTTTGGGCTGAGTGTGTGGTTTATCCTGTTCTCACAGCACTGAAAGAAGCAATGATTCTTTTCATCAAGACCACACTGGCTCAAAATGTGTCTTGGGAAATATTTGTATGTGTGTCAGAGTTCAGGTATTTGTGAAAGTGGGTTTATTTTTCATCCAAAGAATCATGGTGTGTGGTTATGGGTCATGTGATTGAGCCCTGGCTAAATGCACTTTATTTTGGGAGTAACCTGTGTGGTTTGTGGATTTCCTCACTGCATGAGTAAAATTTTAATGAATCTATATTCACTCACAGGAAAATTGAGGTGACTGCGCCTGAAATCACAGCACATTTCATTTTCTGATTTTCTGCCTTCATCTGTATTTTGTCAGGGACCTGGATCCTTCCTAGCATCTCCAATCAGGGACTCTCCCGGCCCCATGGTTCAAGGACCTCCACCTGGCCCCGGACTCCATGACCCACTGCTCCCTCCTGGACCCCTCGGCCGTCTGCCACCACCCGGACCTTACAGACATCAACGCCCCGGCCCATTCCACCTGCCACCTGGTCCTCCTCCTCCAAATGTACCTCCTCCTCTTCACGGGCCTCCACTACCAGCTAACGGACACCCAGGTATGCCTCTGCCTGGACCCATGGGAGGAGAGTTTGGACCTCGACCCATCAACGGACATGCATTCCACCCCAGGCCTGGTCCTGGCCATGTCGTTGATCCTCGGGTTCCACCACAACCACATTTCCGTCCCCCTCTGCCTCATCACTTTGGACCGATGCCTCCACCACACGGTATGTTCAGCCTTTTCTTTCATTTTCAGCACATCATCACCTTTTGATATTATCATTATTATAAATAATATTCTCTTTTTATTGATTCATATTTTTTAAATGGAGAATGAACATAAACCAAATTTAACAATGAACACCATATGAACATGAAGATCTTTCAAACATGAAGGAAAAAAATACACGCACGAACAACGGGAAAGTAAAGATTACAGTGGAATGTGTTTATGGTGCATGTTTACAGAAAGTCCGGTCTGAAGGATGAGATGTAAATAACCTGTTTTGTCCAGTTCTCCACAAATGTCCTTCCCTTAGTTAGGGACTTCTTACAAACCACCGCTGATTTAGTCTGTAGTCTGTCAGTGCAGTTGGTGACTGACTATGTAACTTTTGCTAAACAGCAGCTATTGTGGCCACAGTTACAGGATGGTAAATGCTAAAACGTATTGCGGCAGTAGCGCCACCAAAAGAAGAGACATGTAGTCGGTAAAATTATTGAATTTCAGTTACACGGCAATATCCATCTGTAGTTTAACACTAGACACCATAAACTAAGCAAGTCAGGCCATAGCAGCAAAACCCTTGAGTGCATTGAACGGTGCAAGGTTTTTTTTCATAACCTGCCAGTTCATCTCTTCATTTTTAAGAAGAATACATTGTAGTATTTCTTCAAAAATTACATGTTGTTTCTTTATAGTTAGTTCAGCGTTGTCACGCAGTACTTTAGTGAGTGTGTTTATGTTGTTTAAAGTCTTAATCTTTCCATTTCAACAACTGGCAGCTAGTTTGATAATATTTAAAAGCCAAGTAGGTGAAAGAAGGCAAAAGTTTGTTTTGTTTTTTTGACAGTGTGAGGCTATGGCTACATCCTGGAAACAGTATGTCCCAGTACAGAACTATACGTACCAAATTTAAAAATTCTCAAAAGAAAAGATTTGTTCATTAATTTTCAGCCACTGTATGTTACCTCTAATGTTTCCCTTTCCATTTGTCCTGTTTAGGTGTCCGTGGGCCTATTGGACCACGTCCACCCGTCCCTCCTGACATGCGCTTCCCCGGACCACGTGACCATGCGAGCCCACCAGTGGACCTGCCCCCAGGTATCTCACCCCATCCTGCACATCCTGGTGATGCTTATGGTCAGGCTCCACCCGATGCCCTCCACAAATCAGCAGGAGCTCACAGCAGCCCCGGGCAGGACCTGTATTTGAAGCAGGAGGCCCCTCAGGACTCTGCAAGGCCAGCAATGGTCAAGCCTTAAAAATGCCACCAGTTTTGGCAGAGGACTTGAACACCGCATTACCCCAAACCCATCACGTTAACCAACCAGATCCAGTCCAAACATAGGGCATGATTATTTTCGTATTTCAGTTATAAAATAAAAAATAAAAAAACTGCAATGATGTTAATTAAAAAACGTGGTCCTTAAATCAAAACATCAATGATTATGTCTGAAATCAATATAAGTTTAAAGGGTTGCCACTTTTCTAAACAGCTTACTGTGCAATAACAATTCATTATATGCCAGAGGATTTTCATTTGTGTTGATCTTTTAAAAATATATATATAGTAGTGATTTTTAAGGGGCAAAATTTTTTTAATGTCATTTCCTGTGGAAATTATTTTGAAAATGGAGAAAAAGGAGAGATTTAGCTTCTAGCATTTCAGGAATACCATAATTTTCCCAAAGCTGTTGCTTTAGAACGAACTGTAAAGCAAATGTGTAATTTGATGGCCAGATGTATAACTTATTTTACTATGTTGGTAGAACTTTTAATAATAAAGAATGTAAAAGGTGTTGGTGTTATGTTATCAAATGGTTACAGTCCACTAACAGAGGATGTGTTTTACACACATTCTATATACTTTGCAAAGTGTGTTAAGGTTGTCATTTTGAGAAAAAATAAGGCATACATCTGTGCTGTTACTCAGAGATTAATTTTAGGACTGTTTGTGTTGACATGCCTATTTATCCAAAAGCTGCATGTATCATGTTTAGTTTCTCCTGCTTCATGTGCTGTTTGACTGGGCAGGGTCACAACTTGACACATTTTACTGCCACACAATGTCTGTATTTTAGCATTTTGTATAATGTAAACAAAGTACTTTAGGAATTGCCTTTATGTCCTAAACCGATGAAAATGTGGTCTTGACAAGATTCAGCTGTCCTCAAATGGGCAGAAAACTTCCATCACACCTTCTTTTTCTCTAGGACACATTGCTATTGGCAGTGTAAAGTGTGGTGCTTGAATAGTCTGATGCTGGGTTTACCCAAAATCCAAATCAAGATACACTAAGTGTCAGTTCACCCAAATAAAAAACACATTTTACTTACATGCCATTAGTGGTATCTTGTCATGCAGGTAGGTTTGGTTTAATTAAGGTCTTTAGGTTTTGAGATAACTATCGGAGCTTCCACCACAAAACAGTGGAGGTGAACGGAATTTCATTTTTTTTGCAACTACTTTCTGTCCCTCAAAATGTCTCTGTAAACTGTATTGTTTGGTCTGCGAATTATCCTGAGTAACAGAGACACTGATTTTGAAAAAGAGAAGCTGTGGCTAAATTGTTTAAATGCTGTGAGCACGGCAAATTAAATTCCGTTCATCTCAATTGTGCTGAGATATAGGCAGACTTTTCAGAAATGGGTATTTCAGAACCTACCTAATATTCAAGGTTCAGTTTATTCACTCATAAAATCACGGAAAGTACAGTACAGTCCATCTTAATCAACCAGTGTTGAGTGCAGATCACAGGAGAAACACCCATTAATTAAAATCAAAACTATTTCCCAGTAGTTTTTATTGTGGAATATAGTTTGATGTTTTTGTCAATGATTTTATTTTATGGTATTTATTTCCTCTGTTGTGTAAGCAGTGTTGGTTGATTAGGATGAGAGCAAACAGCACTTAAATCAATGAAAATGCTGTGAAAAATCCTTGGCAGATGACATTCTGTCTTCTTGGCTCACCCCTTGTGTCCATTCAGTGTTTCTGGGAAAAATTTTGGCCGGCCTAAAGAAATAGTCTGACCTGCTAAAGAAAAATACTGTTTGTTTTTTTTTGAGAAAAGAATTAATTCGTTCGAGGAATAAAGTAACTTGGAAATCCTTTTACAGAGTATGAAAAACATTCATAGCTCTTTTTTGAAGTGGACTGTCCAATGCATTGAATGGTTAAGTTTATGTAGGATTGATCCTCAGTCCTTAATACAACAACAATATAAGTCAGTAGCATTCAGGGGCTCTGGATGAAATCCACCACCAAACTGCCACATTTGCAGTTTATTAGAAATTAAAAGCATTGTAAATGTTTGATACAATTCCCCTTTATCTGTCCATAAAACTAAAACACTCAACAATTCTCAGTTCTACCATATCGTAGCACTTCATACATACTGTCAACTGTATATTCATCAGTTAGTGTATCTTACAGTTAATTTACAGTCCTGAATAACGAGACATTAAAAAAATAAAATCTAAAATCAAATACTACAATGTAGATGTTTTAGTGAAGAACATCATAGTCAGAATGGAAACAAAGTTACATGCAACTTCATTTTTAAAAAAGCCCTTTATAACAGGGTGACATGAAATCAAAATAAAAGTAGTGGGCTTTTCTGAGTAACAACTGAAGAGAGAGGCAATCCTTCCAAAGGCAGCCCAAGAGTACAAATATGTCCTTTGACTGCCAATAAGGATGCATCCTCCAAACAGTCCCATGGAAGCATTTCATTCAACTATAACTGTGTACATAAAACATTTGATCTGCAAAGTAACACTATATTAAAATCCACTTGCTGGCAGATGATATGTAATCCATCCAAAAACTGCATTTCTGCTTGCTTAGAAAAAGATTGGTGTTAAACTAAATCTGAGCCTTAACCAAAGGCTCACACTGTATACAGAATACACATCCACAGCATGCAAACCGTGCTGCATCCATTTTACTCTTTATGCATTTATAAAACTTTATGCAACAGTATTAAAACATGATAAATTCGATACATACTGAAGCATGAACACTGACATGTAGTAACTGTCAGAATTATGGGGCTATTTAATTGCTACTGGGTAATAACCTCATTCATTCTTGGCTGAAACAAATACTCGGAGTAGGAAAATCAGACAAGGCCGACAACTTTCAAAACTTATTACTCTAAAAATGCAAACTACCAGGGCAAAATGTAGAGGCCTCTGGTAAACAACACGTTATTTATATTTAACATATAATTGCACCATGTAACATTATGAATGCCACTGCTGAATCCACTACCGTCTGTGACTAAACACTAAACCATTATGGAGTCTGGAGCGTGCCACCAATTATACTTTTGTGTGTTTGTGTGTGTGTGTGTGTGTGTGTGTGTGTGTGTGTGTTGTTCAGTTATTTCTATTTTTGTGATAGTTTCAATTTCAAGACAACTCCTGACAACACAGAACAATAAGGGTTCCTGCAGCTTTAAATTAAATCTGCATTAATCAGCATTTTATATTAACAGTGACGTGTTACTCATAGCAGCAAAGCGATGGAGAATTATCCCACAACTCAACAGCTCAGCTCTACGGAGCCATTTTTAGCATCTTTCAACTTACTGTTCTAGCTTTACAGCCTGCAACTCTACTGTTTCAATTCACCTTTGCGGCTCTCGACAACTCGATTATTACTCACAGCAGACAGATGTTTTCAGTAAAACAAAGCTAAAAACCCTCTGTACACTACCTGCTCAAACATCAAACAGCAGACAGACACGGTTAGAGACAAGCTGGTAAACATAGCGGAGCATTTAGCAGCAAAAGAGCCTATCTATATTCTGAGAGATCTCCTTCTCAGAAGTTGGTAGAGACCAAAACAGAGTTAAGAGGAGAGTGAATATTGGACGTACAGTTATAGGATGCTCTGTGTTTGCTTAATGTGCAAATAAATACATTTTTGCCAACAACTTTACCATATCAATTTAAGAGGTGATGTTGTATCAATGGTTGTTTTTACATCTTATATCGATGGTAAAAATTGGCAAAAAAAAAAAAAGTGCAGATTAATATTAAAAAAGCATAAAATGGAAACTAAAGGTTTAAACAGAAAACAAATAGTAGGAATGGATTTTGATACTTTATAATTCCTCTTACTAGTGTCTGCGTATCATTTAATAACCTTTTTTAAAATTATTTTTGTGATTCCAATTTAACAATTCGTTTATTAAGAACTTAAGTGAGAGTAATTAAAATTCAATCATAATTGGATAACTTAATCATTATTTTTACTTTCTTATAATGAATTTAAATGCAAATTTAATTCATCAGTTTGTAAAAGTGTTTTTAAATTCACTGATTTATTATTTGATTATAATGTTGGCACGCTGGAGACTCCATAAACCATGCTGTACTATCATAAAATTCAAGAATGCACTTTTGGTGTCTTGATGAAGCAAACAAACTGTGCCACTGCTTGCATGCTATTTATCCTGGAAATGGCTTCGCATACTTTGCTTCAACTTCCCCAACAAGTCCACATTTTTAGGCAGACTACTGTTGCTTTTAAAAAAAGGTACAATAAGTAACATTCAGAAAACCCTTATTATTATTGACACCCGTGGCCGTTAAGTGAACTGCAGTCAGCATCCTGTTGCTCGCGCTCAAGCTCGCACTCCGTAGGTAGGCGCTAGCGAGCATCCTGGGCATCATGTTGACAAATGAGGTAACTAAAGTTACAGTTAATATAGTTTGACTATAAACTATATTTGAAACTAAAGACTATATTTGACTCTCAAGCGCTGGAACAGCACTTAAAAACAAAGTGTGGAGATAGCGTTATGTTTTTTTGAAACAGGATTTGTAAAGCCTACTATTGCTATCAACTTGCTAGCTAGTGGGGCTGTCACTCTCTCCAAAAATCAAGTTCGAACAAAGTTCAAACGACACCTGCCGCAGCCGAGTGCGCTGAATGGTGGGCAGTCAGACGAGGTTGTACGCTCGACGTCGCTCCGCTCGTCTGTGGTGCCTCCGCTGCCTCACTTGGGTGGCAAGCTCGCGTTCGAACGAGTGCTCGACTTCGAATGAATTGTGACAGCCCTACTCGCTAGCACAATATAGGCCAGTGACGTTGAACCAATCCATTCTCGTTGTATGATACACTGACTGCATTTATGATACGTGGGCATTAGCTAGCTAGCCAGCTCTATCAATCCCTGTTTGTCTAGCTTCCACCGAGAGGCTCAGCCATGTTAGCATAGCTAAATTTGCTGCCACATGCTGCCACAATTCATTATTGACGTGATAGTTTTCCAATCACAACTCTCATTTTGCCAAATCGATGCACTAATGTGTCAGCATTAGTGCGACGTTTTACAGTATATTGTCAGGTAACGTTACTGTACTTGAATGGGTCTGGCAGTGGGTTGAGACAGTGATAATCCTAAACTCACATCAGTTATAAAAAAGGTGATGGGGTGGGATGAGTAACGTTAGACTGGAGATAATGGACGTAAAGGTTCTAAAGAACATACGTCTTGTTTTGTGCTGGGAGCTGGTTGTTCGTTGACGTAAGCGGGTTCCGTTTCTAAGCTGAGGCTAACTAGTGTTGCACACCGTCGGCGCCGCACGGGAGCGGAAAAGAGGCATTGAGGCAAGGCACTCGGGAGCGAGTCGGTAAATTTGTCCCGAGTCCCTTGCATAGAAATTAGTCCACAGGCTGTTACAGGCAACCGACAAAGTCGGGGAGGGTCTCATCTTTTAAGTTAAATTACAATCCGTTCACACATTTGCAATAAAAAAAACAAAAACAAAAAAACAATATTAATACATGTAAATTGCATCTCACACTCTTACACATAGTACCTTTAATGTTTTGCTGAATTTAACTTCAGTCCAAGGGTCAATGTCCAACAACTCTATAAAGTCTTAAACTTAAAATTAAGCACCTGCAACGACTCGTGTTTTGTCCCATTTCCCAAAATCAGAGAGCTAAGGAAGACTAGAGATGAGGTGTTTAACCGTTTCAACAAAACCACTGCTGTAATATGAAAACCCTTGGTCTCCGGCTAGTCAAACCACCACTACTTTTGGAGAAGGGTTTCCTGCAACAGAGGAGATTTGCATTTTACAACAAAATCAAAGATTATAAAAATGGAAAAACTAATGTGGCGGTCTGAGCTGATGTGACTAATGTTTGGCTCAGTTCCCTTTACTTTCTTCATATACTGTGGAAAGCTGGGCAAAAAAAAAAAGACAGCGGGCTTCATTTAGTATTGCTGGATGTGATAAGGTGGAATACCACATTTTGCTGGATGTGGATGTCATAGAGATTCAAAGAGGAGGTGCAAAGTTCAAGGCGTGCTCCGACTTAGCTGTCCTTGTGTAATGTCTGATGAAGATGGAGATAAAGTGGTTTCTTTGTTAGAAGCTGCAGTTTCTTCCTCTTGAAGTCTGTGGGTTTCTTGTACCTGAAATTCAAGAAGGTACAGTATGTGTTTCATGATCCAAAAGACACTAAAGGACTCCTATGAAAAGTTTTTTTCATTAAAAAAAAAAATCATAACAAGACAAGACAAGACAAAACAAAAACAGTTGACTCACAGTTCAATTACGATGGGTCCAGGTTTGATCTCATCCATCTCCATGAAGGCAAAACATTTTGTGCTGGTAAACCTCTTTTTGGGTTTGTAGTGCTTGAATTCAAAGAAGATAGCTGCCCCTGGAAAAAGTTATGGCATTGATTAAACTTTATGAATATTACGAGGGGATACAGAATGACTGACATAGGCTTTAAGACTCGGTTACTCTATCATTACTTTTAACCTCACTTTCCAGTCTGGTCTCTACCCAACAACAACACCTGCTAGACATTGGCATCTAAAAAAAAAAAAATCATCATGGCATTAAATGATGAAAAAAAAACTTTTGAGATGTTAGAAATGTAGGAATTGAGTGTTATTATACGGCTTTATTTATAATATGTGGCTGGATTGATGTGGTAGACGGGCCTGGGACAAAAGCATGCGGTTGTGGCCCCTTATTGACCCCTCGCTACCCATCTGTTGCCCTCTGTGCAACCTGTACCCTGTCATGTTCAAGTTCCCATTAACTAAAAGTGTACACGGCAGACTATACTTGGCAGCTTTACTATTCGGGCCCTGGTTTTCTGTGTGATAGTTTGCAGTTAATTGATTAAAACACAACCTAATGTTGGAATAAGCACCATTTGAGCACAACATAAACTAAAAACAGCAAAACTCTTAAAACTAGATTACGACACTGGGGCCACATTTTTAGGGAATAATGCAACCTTGGTTGATTTTGCACTTTAGTGGCGCCAGTTCCCAAACAAATAAGCAATTAATCAAATTGCCAAAACCATTTGACATGCAGTGAACCTGGGATTTCATTGACCTCTGGAGGTTTGGGCCTTACCTTTTGGTAATTTCTCCACATGTCTCTGGATCTCTACGTCCACACTGAAATGAATGTAGGTGTCCTCCTTCCTGGTGGCCACAGGGGTGTCCTGCACTGGGTTCAGGTCTACACCATTTGAATCTGCAGGGGCAGAAACAGAGGAGACTCTAGTCACAAGAGAGGCATTTTATACAGCTGTATAACAAGCTAGTGTATGTAAAGAGATTTGGTTTGGTCTTTGTTTTTTTTTCTTTGCAGACAAAGGGCGTGGCTGTAATGCGAGACCAGCAGCTGTGGAGGTCTTCACCACTTCTCCAAGCTGAAACTGTTCACTCTAACCAGGACATGACTTTTTTCAAATGTGCAGGGTCCCTATGGGATCAATACCTTTGACACTTATGGTCATGTAAGGATCGATGCACTGCCCGGCATCCTTCAGGCCAATTTTTTCAATCTTTACTGTAAGTAGTGTCATCCCTGGCTCTGAGGGTAGCCGTGGCAACAAGGTACCTGTGAAGGACAAAGGTTACGGGCATTACCAGTTACCATAACAACAGATGGTGACATAACCTGGGACCATTGAGTAACCAATAACCAACAGACAATGTTTTCATGCTTTTAATCATTTGATGAGAGGCTTTCGTGTTAAGTTACCAATGAAATATTAAAAATTAATAAGGGATAAAGAGCTTAAATCCCGGACCACGCCCTGGTTAGCATCTGTTCCACTAGGTTTCGGTCCTTGCTGCATATGTGGCAATAACTTTGCTGTTCAGCGCCGGACAGGGCTTTTTTTTTTTTTTTTGCTCAAAACAGCTGCCTGCTGGAGCTGAGAGCGACTCTGACGAGAGCAGCGAGAGTGAACCAAGTCGGTAGAGTTTTGGGCCATAAAACAAAACCCATGACATAAAACTGTCAGTATCAACCCTTTAAACATCTGTTTGAAAGTAGGTATAACTATCGCAGATTGACTAAAAAAAAAGATTTATAATAATTGTTCTCATGAAGGCTAGTTTTCTTTTACTTAGAATATGGACAGAAAACTCCACTTTCATGTTTCTGCTTCTATGGAAAAAGCCTCTCATTTGGCCAAAGCTAGTGAAACAATGGCAAACATGGTCAGGTGGAAGAAAATCATTTTAAAAAAGTTAATATGCTAGATTTTTAATTCACATTTTTGTCGATTCAGCAACAAGCTGTGTACTTCTACTGAGAGACTATAGTAGAGAAAACATCTCTGTCTTGCAGAGAGATCGTCTGTCATGCAGTAGAGGACAAAATCAGGTGCCGTTCGTTGGTGAAGCCGTACCTTGCGAAGCTGCAAATGACGCAGGCAAGCAGGAATGAGCGATGAAGCCATGCACAGCACCGACAAAAAGAGCAAAGAGACACACAGTCAAACAGCCCTTAAAAAAAACAAAACAAAAAAAAAAAAACACTGGACAAGCTGACACAACCAGGCAAACATCCCAAACAGCGGATGTGTCTTAAAACGGTTATTGGCGAAAATCGACAGTACCAGGGGCTCGCGGGGGGAAAGCCTCTGTTGAACCTGCTCCTGCTGCTGCATCCTCCTCCTCCTCCTCCAGCTCGAGGTTCTCCTCTTCACCTGGAGCAAGGATTTTCCTGACAGAGAGAGAGACAGATGCAAAGCCTTAGCACTTTAGCTACAGATTAGATCCAACTTCAAATATTCCTGGCAGCAGAGAGAGGGATGCAGAACAGTGGTTCCCAAACCTTTTAGCTTGTGACCCCTAAAACCAAAACAGTGTCTTCTTCCACCAACCAGAGGGACTGTTCTCTAATTATTGTATAATAGTATATAATAATAATAACATTTTTTGTTATTTGAATCACTTTTAGTGATTTACGCAAGACAAAAAAGAAAAGATGGGAAAAAAGTAAAAAGTAAATACAATTTTGAGTAGTAGAGATACTTTTTATTTATGCTTTCCCATTCTGTCGATCCTCTTGAAAACAATAATTCATTTTCTGAATGTTTTGGTTGGTTCCAAAATCTGATTGTGAACCACTGATTTAAAAATGTAGGAAAATTGAAATATAACTAATAGGCTGTGGTTTAGGTTGGGATTTTAGACTGTTGACCAGATAACCTTTGACTCTGGGTGCAGTACTTGCGATGGACATTATACACAATTATCTGACAGTTTTATAGACTAAAAAATAAATTGTTTAAATCAAAAAAAAAAAAAAAAAAATGACCAATAATGAAAACATCTGTTAGTTACAGCCCCTCAGGGAATATCCATACAGGACCGCCTACAGGTCAGGCTCAGGCGCGAGTGTAAAATGTCAAAAAAACAAAACAAAAACATTGACATCGGACATTAAGTGATGGATATTTACCTTAAGGGCACCGGCTGGACATCAAAAGGAAACTCTTTGTTATAGGTCAGTATACTTTTAATTACTGTTGACAAATGGAGAAAATCAGATGTAAGAGAAATGGTCAGAATATATCAACGGGGGAACCCTTAATTCCCAGTCACACACTTACTGGTTTCCAGTTTCTTCAGGTCCTCTAACTTGAACTCCTCCTTTGACTGCGTGCACTACAGAACATAAGACAAAAGGACACACTTGACAGTGTACATCTTTCGGGGAATTTAGACGCACTTGTGCTGTCAATCATACCCTGAATTCAACTCAACAAAATAAAAAAGGGGAATTTGTTTTTTTCCACACCAGTGCTATATTCCCGTGAGTGTGAAGAGGCTTTGGGTCAGCATTTAAAGCAACATACAGGGAGGCAAAATGTGATAATTATAGTAAGTGTATAATATTATTGCAGTTCATTCCAGTATAGACGGTGCATAGTACAGGAAAGCCAGTCTTCAAAGTTGGTATGAAGAAATTGAACGCTCAAAAATAAAAAATAAAAACACTTTAAAAGGTTAAATATGGAAAGATATTTCTATTATTTTTAACTCATAGAATTTGCACACAGTGAGGTGCAAGTCCACCAAAATTAAAACAAGTTGCATAGTGCAAATGTGTTCAGCTATGTCGCCTTCACAGCAAGGTAGTGAATCGAGCATGGCGTGCGGACTGAGAGCTGCACCATGGGTTTTCTATTTTTTATTTATTTAGTTTTTTTTTTTTTTTTTTTTTAAAAACACTCAGAAAGTGACAGACACGTTTTTAGGTGGCCGGTCAGAAATGTCTTAGGCAAGGCGCGGTTGTGCTGGTGGAGTGCGGACGCCTGACCACAGTGTTTCTTAAACTGTGGCTACGGCGCCGATGCGTGCGGGCCCGGCGTAAGCGAACGACACAAACCTGCAGGCTGGCACTTCTCATTTCCAGGCATGTCGCGATCCTTCCCAAAGTTTTCTTTCAATAAGGGAAAGAAGAGAAAGGACAAGAAAAACACGTGTTATGTTGATGCAAGGCACCTGACTTTTCCGCCCAAAGGTTAACGAGGCGCAGCGGTTACCTTCTGCTCCTCCGTGAAGTCTGACGGATTCGTTGACTGGACCTCTTTCTGCAGTTGTCTCGCTAGACTAAAAGATCAACCAACAAGAACACGGTTAGAGGCGCGTGTGAGACGCGGCGCGGGGCGGCGCGGCGCGCGGGACGCGAGGCGGCCCCGCGACGCGCGCGGCGCGGCGCGGCGCGGCGCGGCGCGGCGCGGCGCGGCGCGGCGCGGCGCGGCGCGGCGCGGCGCGGCGCGGCGCGGCGCGGCGCGGCGCGGCGCGGCGCGGCGCGGCGCGGCGCGGCGCGGCGCGGCGCGGCGCGGCGCGGCGCGGCGCGGCGCGGCGCGGCGCGGCGCGGCGCGGCGCGGCGCGGCGCGGCGCGGCGCGGCGCGGCGCGGCGCGGCGCGGCGCGGCGCGGCGCGGCGCGGCGCGGCGCGGCGCGGCGCGGCGCGGCGCGGCGCGGCGCGGCGCGGCGCGGCGCGGCGCGGCGCGGCGCGGCGCGGCGCGGCCGCGGCGCGGCGCGGCGCGGCGCGGCGCGGCGCGGCGCGGCGCGGCGCGGCGCGGCGCGGCGCGGCGCGGCGCGGCGCGGCGCGGCGCGGCGCGGCGCGGCGCGGCGCGGCGCGGCGCGGCGCGGCGCGGCGCGGCGCGGCGCGGCGCGGCGCGGCGCGGCGCGGCGCGGCGCGGCGCGGCGCGGCGCGGCGCGGCGCGGCGCGGCGCGGCGCGGCGCGGCGCGGCGCGGCGCGGCGCGGCGCGGCGCGGCGCGGCGCGGCGCGGCGCGGCGCGGCGCGGCGCGGCGCGGCGCGGCGCGGCGCGGCGCGGCGCGGCGCGGCGCGGCGCGGCGCGGCGCGGCGCGGCGCGGCGCGGCGCGGCGCGGCGCGGCGCGGCGCGGCGCGGCGCGGCGCGGCGCGGCGCGGCGCGGCGCGGCGCGGCGCGGCGCGGCGCGGCGCGGCGCGGCGCGGCGCGGCGCGGCGCGGCGCGGCGCGGCGCGGCGCGGCGCGGCGCGGCGCGGCGCGGCGCGGCGCGGCGCGGCGCGGCGCGGCGCGGCGCGGCGCGGCGCGGCGCGGCGCGGCGCGGCGCGGCGCGGCGCGGCGCGGCGCGGCGCGGCGCGGCGCGGCGCGGCGCGGCGCGGCGCGGCGCGGCGCGGCGCGGCGCGGCGCGGCGCGGCGCGGCGCGGCGCGGCGCGGCGCGGCGCGGCGCGGCGCGGCGCGGCGCGGCGCGGCGCGGCGCGGCGCGGCGCGGCGCGGCGCGGCGCGGCGCGGCGCGGCGCGGCGCGGCGCGGCGCGGCGCGGCGCGGCGCGGCGCGGCGCGGCGCGGCGCGGCGCGGCGCGGCGCGGCGCGGCGCGGCGCGGCGCGGCGCGGCGCGGCGCGGCGCGGCGCGGCGCGGCGCGGCGCGGCGCGGCGCGGCGCGGCGCGGCGCGGCGCGGCGCGGCGCGGCGCGGCGCGGCGCGGCGCGGCGCGGCGCGGCGCGGCGCGGCGCGGCGCGGCGCGGCGCGGCGCGGCGCGGCGCGGCGCGGCGCGGCGCGGCGCGGCGCGGCGCGGCGCGGCGCGGCGCGCGGGACGCGAGGCGGCCCCGCGACGCGCCGCCACCTCTCCCCTGCAGGTTTTAAGGACAGATTCGTTAAAAAAAAAAAAAAAAAAAAAAAAAAAAAGGGGGAGCGGAGCGCAGGCATGCCGCCCGCGCCGCGCCCGGGGTAAGATCAGCTGTGTGTGTGTGTGTGTGTGTGTGTGTGTGTGTGTGTGTGTGTGTGTGTGTGTGGAGAAGCCAGGACACACACACATGTTGAATGCAACTTACATTTGGTACTCATCTATAGCCTCCACTAATTGTCCCCACGAGTCAAAGTCTGTGCCTTTCTTAAAACTGGCGTGCCATTTCTGAACAGTCTTGTTGACATCGGACATTGTGGCGGGGCGGGTGCTCGCGGCGCACTCAGGGCAGCATAGCCGAGGAGGAGATTCATCTACGGGGCTCCGGCGGCGGCGGCGGCGTCGTCAGCCAGGTTATCTGCTGTCCGGAGGCGCACAGATAGACCGGTGACACCCCGACCAAGCCCTTTCTGCCTGCTCACCCTAATATCGCATCCGCAAGAGAGAGGAAGTCCCGCCTGGAGCTCGGGGTGCGCGCGTTTTGGGACTCGGGGTCGCCCGACTGAGCAGGCAACAGGATGTCCGTAGTACGGCTCTTCTTGCTGTCTGTGCTACAAATAGGTTCACTACTGTGGGAAAAAAAAAATGTGAAGTGGTTTTTAATTTAAAGGTCCAATCTGATTTTATTGTTACTAGATGAAGTACATTGTAGTGGCTATGTTAACATACGCTTGTGTTTCTCACTGATCATGATTTTCTCAGAGGTAAAATGATTCAGTAACTTAACTGTTTCTCTTTAACAGCAGAATATTCAAGGACCACTGTCAAATGAAACTGTAAATGCATAATTTTTTATTTGGAAATACAGAACATGTGGTTAACCTTATGATTTTTCTACTCCTTTAAACATGAATTTATTTTGTCTTCTAAATGGACTCAAATTACAAGATAACAAAAAGCCCCTCAATGTTTTTTTTTTTTTTTTTTAAACCTATTTAGATTCTTTCCCATTTTCCATCTGGTTATCTGGATATATTTGCTTTTTTTTCAAATAGGCATCCAATTTTCACTTGCAACTTTTAATAACTTCACCTTTTTCATTAGCATTAAATAATAAATGATATGTGAAATTTGTTATTCACACCTTGTGGACTCATTTGTCAATTTCAACTAAACATTACTAAAAAATTAACTGAAGTAGATTTATTAATTTTAGCTGTCGATAAAAATTAAATCTAATGACCAATGTTTGTCACGCCATTTTGGATCAAGGCAGGTTCCACTATATTTGAGTTTAAACACAGGGACAAATAAAGATTTTACCAATGTGACTTTATGACAAGTTACTCAGAACCGTATTTTCGACTGTTATTGTAGTGGGTGACTAAATGTAAACAATCCGGTTTAGTGTCATAAAATGGTGATTTTAAGATCAAGCGATCGAACCACTAGTGCAACTCATGTTACGCCTTTATTTTGAAAACAAAGCAAATGTCTTCCGGTCTTTCCCCCGTCAAGTCTCTAGCTTGTCGCGGCTGTGGTGCAAAGTTATCTATGGCACTGGGGTCCACAACAACACAGCCAGGGATGTGTTTCAGGGCTCACTGGCCGCCGACAGAATGAGATAAGATGGATAGTGTAGCGACGGAGTCTCCTGCGGCTGAAGAGGACGAATGTTCAGACTCGGAGGTTTTATGTCTGATGAGAGTCGGAAGAAATTCAGACTGGCTTCGCCTGTTCGACAACACTGAGGTGCAGTTTGCTAATGCTAGCTAGCAAAGTTTACCTCAAATTAACCCTAAACCTTGCTCGAGCTCACGGTAGATTCAGACTTTCACTTCAGAGATGTTCCGTATTTATGCCTAATCTGTTTAGTTTTCTCTAGCTGGTCGTTTTCGAAGTGTATCCGCATTTCCCGATGGGCTAGGAGAGCTGCACAGTGGACGGCTAACTGGCTGTTTGTCATGTTTGTTTTTGACTGTCCAGATCACCATCGGACGTGGCGCGGATGTAACCTACCAGCTGCTGTCTGCAAGTTGTCCCCTCATGATCTCCAGACTGCACTGTACTTTAAGGCAGAGGGAAGACGGCCAGTGGACGGTGACAGACAAGAAGGTCTTACTTGTTCGATTGCTTAATTAATCGTTTTCTCCATAAAATGCCGGGAAACAATTAAAAACAAAAAATGCCCGGTATAATTTCCCACAGATCAACAGTCCAAAATCCAAAGATACTCAGTTTAGTGTGATGTTTGGCAAAGAAAATCAGCAATTATCTGAGAAGCGAGAAACAGCAATTATTTGACATTTTTTCTTAAAAAATGACTAAAACAACTACTTGATTATCAGAATAGTTGCCGATTAATTTACTCTCGACAATTAATCGACTAACCATTGCAGCTGTAGTTGTCTTGTATGTTTTTATATGTTGTCCTAGAGAGACATCCCCTCACGTAGGATATTAAGTTACTACAAACACAAATGTGGAAGCAATTGTTGCATCTGGCAGCGATTTAACACAAATCTGGTGCTCGTGATGCATGTTTAGGTGATCACAAAGTTAAAAAGCTTTTATTATAGGTGCTACATGATAAAACAATACCAATATACACCTTGGTATTGTTTTTATCGTCTAGCCACTATAATAAAAGGTTTTTAATTTTTGTACCTTTACAAAGCAATGTGCCTTGACCTTTTTTGGGAATTTTTTCCCCTTCTTTCGTGGACACTGTTTTAGTCATGTCAGCACGTGCAAAATACCTGCTGTTTACCATCAAAGCTGACCAGACACTTCCTACATGCATAATGTGTTACTATAGTGCCAAACCTCATATTAGATGAGGGCACTGTATAAAGCGCAGCTTCACTCATAAGAACATCATGAAAAAGAGAAGCACGCCTGTTTGTGATTTTGAAAAATTACGAGCAAAAACCGCGTGATGCATTTTCCATCCAAAGCCATCGGACTGCACCTTTATCAGTTCTCACCAAGTCACACACTGAAACTCTAAACACATGTCAAACTGATAACCACTGATTAGAAACTTTTTGCAATAATTATTAAATAACCATAAACATGCAGTAACAGTGTGAGCTTAAACCAGGCGCTTCTTCCTCACTGGTTTCTGTGCCACAGTCCAAAGCTCTGACCACATAACTAAATGCGAATAGCTAATTCTGCACTCTGAGGCTTTTTTCTTCACAGGAGATTTTCCACTATTTACTTTGCAATTGGTGCAGTTTATGGCAGAAAAACAACTCCTCAATTTAGGCCTCCCCGTTTTGACTCGCTGCCCCCCCAACCCCGCCTGCGCATGCATGATGTCACTCAGAAACCTGCCTGTACATCTGCAAGCACATATACATACATACACACCCCTACGTTCCTGTCTACACAATAACTTACTGTCTTGATTTCTTCAGACTCCTTCCTCCCCTTCGTTATTCTACTCTGGATCATATGTGAAGCTCCATGGACACTGTAATAAGTGGGTTGCCTGACATATATGATCTAGGTCTGAAAAAAAAAATTATTACTTGAAAAGTCACAAATGCACTTATGGACCGTGAACCCGAACAAAAGGGCATTCCCAACACATTTGCATCTAAACTTAACTCTAAAGATTATGGATTGAGTCCAATTTAGACAATTGAATATCTAAAATTTAATCAGTCCAATTTTTAAATAGTGTATGATATGACTATTATATTGAATAGCAGCTGATAAACATAATGTTGTTTTCTTTCTCAGAGTCTCAACGGTGTGTGGGTGAATGGAAACCGCATTCCTGCTGAAGAAGCCCATCAGCTCAGGCTCGGAGACTCCATACAACTCGGGGTTCCTGTAATCGGAACCAAAGTGGAGTTTGACTACATGCTCGTCCAGCGGTCCCTCAAAGACATTAAACTCTACCTTGCCAAGGGAGACAGAGAGGGTGCTAAAGGAGCCCACGTTTCCAAGAAGCCCAAGAGGAAGTTGTCCATGGAAGAAGTTGAGCCGTCTACCTCAAAGCCCAAGCTTTACCGCCGCTCTTCTGCCGACAAGTCATTTGCAAAGCCCTGCCCTGTGGCTCCGGTGAAACAACAGCAGAGGCTCAGTCACACCCAGCCAGAGGAGTCTGGGCCTAGCAGACATGTCCAGGAAATAGACTGGCCCTTGGATGGCTCCAGCAATCCCTGTGATCTGGACAACTTGCAGATGTAAGCCCCAGTTCGTGCCTCTTGTGTGTTCTTGCTTTTGAGTCACAGAGCTAAGCTTCGGTTCCTTTGAAAGATATATCCATGGCAATCTTTTAAAAACCCCAGTAGGTCATTTGAAAACCTTGCCACAGTTCCTATAGCATTTTCAGGTTCCTTAAAAACTTTTCTGTGCATCTGGATTACAAATTATTCTAGGACTGTAGTTTTTGGTAATTTAATCTATAAAATGTCATGAAATAATGAACAAAGCCTGTCACAAGTTTTAAGAGCCCAAGATGACTGTTTTATGTACAGTTATTTATGACATCAAATCCACAGAATTTTGAAGATATAACGTATGAATGTTTAGCATTTTTCTTGATAAATGACTTCAACAACTTGTTTCATAACAAAAAAAAGTTGTGGATTCTGTGTAAATCAGCTAATCGGTTTAAAGATTGTTTTGACCCTAAACTTTATTTTGTAATCCCAAAAAAAGATAATGTCAGCAGATGAATAATTTTCCATGTTTGCCCTGCATGCCACAAGACAAATATAAACATATTATTATTTAGAAAATATTTAATACTGGAAAATAAAAGGTACACACTATTATATTCCTTTTTCTTACCACCAGTGAGTTAAGGATATTCACTTTTGTTATGAGGTCTGATCTCCCTCCGTTTTGTTTTTTGTTCGTGGTGTTTTTTGTTTTTTTGTTTTTTCCATTTCTTTGTTTCTTCAGGTACAGCCAGAACATTCTGTTGCTGAGGGAGCAGGTGGACAACACCCAGAGGCAGGTAGCCTCTCTGGAGGGCGAGCCCCGGCAGGCTGACCCTGTCAGAGAGGTGCAGGTCAGAGAGCTGCAGGGTCAGCTGGAGACACTCAGAGCCAAAATGCACCGGATGGAGACGTTAGAGAAGTCCTTCAGCGAAACTAAGAGGCAGCTAGAGGTGAGAGGGTTTTCCAGTAGATCCTTTCACATGTGGAATATGAATCACCAACAGCTGCTTCCAATGTGCAGAATTGAAAATAGTGCCTCTCTATTGTTGAATCAGTGTAGTGGTCTACTTTAGCATCATGTTTGTCTATTAATGAATATAAGCTAACTATTTTAAATCTCATGAATTCAGAATTAAATTTTATGACAGATTTTATGGAGATTTGACAAAAAAAAAAAAAAAAAGTTTAATACAACAAATTACAGAATAGAAAAAAGTCAGAATTGAATAAATATTTAAAGTTTATTTAAAGTGGCAATCCAGAAGATTTTCATTCCATAAATGTCGGTTAAGTCACTATCTATTGCCAAATGAGGTAACACAAGGGTTATTGAGCCTATGGCCCACTGATGAAAGTATAGCAGTATTTATATATTTGCAGTGTTATGAACTGGGTGTCTGTGGCGACATTCCTCAAAAAAAAATGTCTGTCTTAAGTTACTGCTAATGCAAACCGATCATTTCTTACTGCCATAGCTTCAGATTAAAAGCACTTAACTGGCGAAACGCGAGTTGACTTTTATTATGAAGTAGTCACAAGAAAGGCAGTGTGTTTGTCAGCGAGCTTAGCACTGACCGCTGTCGTTCATCAAAAATGCGTCTAGAAAACAAGACGGTCATTTTTGGGCATTTTTGGACAACAGATCAGTTTGAAATATTGCAGGGACCAATGGAACAAAGAGAGAGCAGCCACAGTGAACTGTTAGATGAAGAGCTGCTTGCGACAGGCTGCACACTGTCAGGTGACCATCTCCTTTCACTCCGCCCTGCTGTGGTGTCCCTCCTGTCGTATTAAACCGCATTTGATGTTACCACCAGTAACTACAGGTGTTGCCAAATCAACCAGGACCGAAATCTTCGAGATTGCCACTTGAAGGGGGGTCTTCAACCAAATCACAAAAATAACCTATTTTTCCACTTAACCCCAGTGTTGTCTAACCATGCACATAGTTTTGGTTTCATGTGCTGAGATTCTGATCTTTTATGTCATCAGATGTAATTTTTCACGGCTTTGGTCAGCACACACGAATTTCAGTTCAACTCCACTGGGTTTAGGTGGTGGCAAGCATTGTAGAGAGATGTTGATACCTTGAAACCTTGGAACATAAAACTGAAACTTATCTGCTTGGTTAGACAGCCTCTGCAGTAGGTGAGAAAATGTGTTTGTGGTGATTTGAGTGAAGAGAACTTTATCTTTCATGTTATTTTGGTGTCAGAATTTTAAGTTGCTTTTGCCATGTCATGCAACATACAGAGGTTTAAAGCTGTTTGTTTGGGTTTTTTTTTTTTTTCTTCTCATGTATGTGTTAAATTCATTCCTGTGCATATCGTCAGGGAACATTTACAGAAACAGGTTTTTGACACAAAAATATGCAGAAATTGCAGATGTTTGCGAATGTCAGACTTCTTTAACAGAAATGTTGCATTAAAAAGGACCCAAGGAAGGCTGCGTATGCAAACAGTATCCCTCGTCTTTTTTCCCCATAACTACGGCCTGAAATGTCTGTTCTGTTTGTGGTGTGAGCAAACAGATTGTCAAGAATTGAAAAAAAATGTTACAGTAGACTATGTTATGAGGTGAATTCATACTGTATAAAATCTTTAAGAACACAATTTTTGAATGTTAGACACAAAAATACCCTCTTCAGTGACAGTCTAACTTTTCATGTTTTTAGGCACAGAAAACAAAGCAACAAGAGGAGCTTTTGAAAAAACAACTGGAAGAGGCCTTGCAAGAGGTACGTAGCATAAAATTGGAGCGTTTATTAGTTGTTTTAGAAAAACAAATGCAAGCAAACAGACATGTAATTTATAGTAAAAATGAGATTTTTAAACATGTTAACATTTAAATTTTTTAGACTCCTCTTCTATCCATAAAATTCCTTTTTGTTTTAATTTGTCAAACTGTTTACATCATCCTTAGCAAAAGAAAGTAATAGACGAACTTGCTGTTTCTCGGCAAGGCTTCGAAGAGATTCTCTTGGCCAAAAACAAAGAGCTGGAAGTGACAAAGGTATGACTATATTTAATTAACCTTGGTCTTTTACATAGTTTGGCATGGCATCAGCAGAGCTTTATTCATTTTTTATTTATTTTTGCAGGAGGAGAAAGAAAAGGCGAGGGCCCAAAAAGAGGAAGTTGTTACACAAGTGACTGAAGTTCTGGAGAATGAGCTTCAGTGTATCATCTGCTCCGAGCTCTTCATTGAAGTAGGGTTGATAGACTGAATGAATGTTTTTTTTTTTTTGTTTGGTTCCGACTGATTACTCCTCAGTAGTGACGTGTTCATCCTGCTCTACAGGCAGTCATCCTGAACTGCGCTCACAGCTTCTGCTCTCACTGCATCAAGCAGTGGCGCAAAAAGAAAGACGAGTGTCCCATCTGCCGACAGGCCATCCAGTCTCAGACGCGCTGTCTGGCGCTGGACAACTGCATCGACCGCATGGTGGAAAACTTGAGCCTGGATATGAAGGCGAGGCGCCAGACCCTCATCACTGAGAGGAAAGGTGAGAGGTGCGTTATCGACAACGTCATTAGTTTCCTACAGGTAATTCCATCAAGGAACCAGGCATTTTATTTTTATACATTTTTCTTTTTGTTTTTAAAGAGCAACATAAACAGGACATGCAGTATAAGACACATAGGAAAAAATAAGAGCAAGTGAACTGAATTTTAAAGGTTACTTTCCTAGTCTACAGAGGAAAAAAAATAGGTATAAAACAAACCGCTCAAAATAAGTTTTCCTTGTTTCAAGCAAGCTTGTGACCACGACGTCATGAGAGCAGGTCAATAATTAAGTTAATATAACGTACAGTTTTATTACTGTATATTTCCCATGGGTTTTCCTGCCTATCTTTATCCACTGTGATGAACTCATCGGATATCTCCCTCAAATTTCACCTACATAGCACATAAAACTAAAGTATGTGACAGTGATATAGCCTCCTCAGTCAGGATCGCACTCATACACATGCATGACCAATATAGCATAAATATCCGACCGACGGTATAGTACTTACTAGCAACGGTGTGCAGTGCCACATTCATCAGATCAAATGACTGCAGAGCTTTGACGTGTCTGGGTGAGCTCGGTGACTAATGTTCCTCCCACCCTCAGCAGTAGCCGCTGAGGTGTCCTCGAGCCGAGTGCTGGACCCTCAGCTGGTGTGGTGAAGCTGCTCAGAGGCTCTCGAGCTGTAAAACGAATGTGGCTTTCAAAGTGTTGAAAGATCAGTTAAACTCACTGCCCCAGCCTGTCTCAGTATACTACTGGATGTTGAGAAATGCTTCGGTGGTGTGAGGAAGGGGAAGGGGGTGGGTCGGTCAGGAATGTGGAGCAGAGTGAAAATTACAAACACAAGGTGGCAGTGCAGTGAGGCTGATTCAGGTCTTTTCTTTCTGTCGTGTGATATTGTTTTATAAATGCTGAAACCACAACAGAAATAAAAGTGTCATTCAACATAAATGGATGAAGAAAATGATGCACTGAATTACTGTAACCATGAAGATTAGGCGGGGTGGTACTGAAAATTAGCACGCGGAGAAGTACTCCGATTTTTGGGGAAAGGGAAGAAACACATTTTGTTTTCTCAATATTCCATTTTCATTTTTACCCAAAAAAATGGCAAGCGAGGTGGAATGATTCATCTCAGTGATGGTGCACACATTGCTTGTACCCGGCTGTGTGTTGATTTGATTACAAAAATAGCCGGAAATGTTGATTTCATACTATGTCATTGAACAACGCCACATGCAGTAGTTTAAACCTGTCTTTATGGGTTAGGAACATCGCAAGTGCTACGAAAGCCTGTCCATGATGAAGGTGTCTAATTAATGCCAACTGGCTTTTAAAGGCTGGCAATGTTGTAAATTTTGTAGTTTATCTTGAATAACTCCCATATGCACCGTCCTGCTGCCCCAGACAGTCCCCAACTGAATATTAATCCACAGCTGAAAATAGGCCCCAATGGATGCACTATTTACTGCTGTTTGAGTAACATTTTCTAAAAACCAGTGTTCAGCTGTGAAGGATGTGTAAGTGGCTGGGAAGTGGGAAGTTTTGTTTTTTTTTCTTTTTTTTATCTCCCCAAATGAATACAAAGAGAAACTAGAAACTCACAATGTATTTATTTATTTTTTTTAATCCTTTTTCCAGCAGCTGACTCTGCAGAGGTGATGGTGATACACGATGACGACAGTAGCAGGAGCAGCGAAAGCGACGGCAGCATGGTGTCCATAGATAGCAGCCTCAGCTCTGTGGTCTCTGTGGACACAGACAGTAGCATTCACTTGGACTCCAGTCCTCCCTACAGTGGTTACTCCGACGAAAGCGTTGACGAGTTTGAGGATTAGTCCTGTTCCCCTGTGGGCTGTAATGTGAATTGGACTTTTTTGGTGTTGATGTTTGCATTTCCCTGGAATGTTCCTGGGTCTCATCATGAGTCCAGTAACCAGATTCAGCTAAGGTTTTTGTTTTTGTTTTCTCAGTTGTCTTATTGTCTTTATTTTCAACGAAGGGAATAAAGTTTCTGCCTATGCATTTTCATAGTTGGTTCCTGTCTGTATGTTTTGATGCACACATTGACCTTGTACAAACGTTGATTCATTGTGTTTATGGTTCCAAGGAACTGGTAAACCTTGTGAAATCAGGGGTCTCATCCAAATAGTCCAGATAATACAAATGTTCTTTGAAGATCCCTGACCTCATAAGATGTGATGGATGAAAGCGTGATCTTTTATCAGAGAGACAGAGAAGGGCAGGCAGAAAACAAGCCTCTGCTCAGATTGAAAGGACCTTACCAGTGTTTATGTTTTTAGCCGTGCTACCAGCGCAGCTACATGGACAGCAATGCTGGTCGGTCAATCCATCGCCTTGGCCCAGACTGAAATATCTCAACAACCGTCAGATCAATTTAGAAGAGATTCTAGGAACCTGCCAAGTCTCATGTTAGAAAAAAAATGTTTCAACTGTTTTCACCAACTGTGTAAAAAAAGAAAAGAAAAAAAAAGAACTGTAATGTGACAAAACTGTGACTCCTGTAACATGGGTGAAACCACTGCATCACCAAAAAGGTTCATGTTTTTTTCATTGTTATTTTATGCTCTCCATAGTGATGCCCCGCTTTCCATTCAACGACGTGCCCACCCGGGAGTTGTCTGCCTGGCACACAAGCTGAAGCGCTCTGCTGAAAGGCTCCAGGGCTGCAGGAAAGGAGGAGCGTTAATAGCTCCCACTGGCATCACTCCAGAGTTGGCCTCAGCTCTTGCTGGTCCTGACTTACACAAACAAACAAGAGAATGACTTTACGTCATAAGATGGTGTGAAAAATGTTCAGTTAGTTCACACCAAGTTCACTAGTAAGCAAAAGCTAATTGTAAGCACGTACGATTTTTTACTTTTGAATGTAAGGCTACTTATCTTATGCCTTTTAAGTGTATAATTAATCAGTATGCGAGACAGCATTGAGTTTCCTGTAAAGTGCAGCAAGGGCACCACTTTAAAAAAGGTTTGTACATCAGCAGCCACTGCTCGAGTGGGTGTCACATTCAAAAGTAAGACTTTCATCTCGGAAAGAAACTTCATTTTGCTAAATCCTTACGTCTTTTGGTAGTTACACAGATGCTGAGTTGCATAGCGACTAATGCAGCAGCTCCTTGGGCTCTGAGAGCAAGTGGACATGCCATGGCAGCGGCCCTAAGAGTGAGGCAGATGGTAATGCTCACGTACGTCATGCTGTAGGTAGACAGTGCTGGTGCGGCAGCTGTGTCTAGACTCCCTGCTTGTGCCTCTGTAAGGGGCTCCAGCAGAGGACGTACCGCTGTAATTGTACCGTAAATAATCACTGCGTGTATTTAATAGTCCAATACCAAATCTCTTATCCATATGAAACAACCTGCACCCGGAAAGACATATGAGCCAATATCCATGATGCACTGTCAGCTCATTCGCTGACATCTTATTTAGGAGTGTTATGAATTCCTGATGTTGTACATGAGAATTTACACAGTCAAACCTCTTTGTTTCCTAATAATGTCCTTGAAGAACTATGTAATTAGGTCCTATAGACAAAGAATAGAGTTTATGAGCAGTTGTCAACATCCAGAGGAAAAGAATTATTTTCACGGAAGACATTTAAAATGCACAGGTGATAATTATGAAATTAATAATGGCTGACTTCCTTGTAGCTGCTTCCGAGAACATGAAGCAGCCACCTGGAACATGTCAACCTGCGACAAGTCAACATGTCCAAAGTGTCTGCTGTGAAAAAGGCCTATTTTTTTTTTTTTTTTTTTTTTTTGAAAGGGCTGCTCCATTTGAACCAAACAGGGCTAAAATTAACCCAAGGAAAGACCGGTTCCCAGCGCCATGCACCTTGATACTGAAACTAACCACAAAGCAACCTAAAGTTAGAGACACTCGCTCCTCTGAGGGACTACCAGTAAGTAATGCTTGTGAGTGTTTTAATTAGTGTCTGTGTGAATGATGGCCGCTTTGGCTGACTGAATGTTCCTGTTGTGCTGTTGTATACATTTCATTTGTTACAAGACTCTCTTGTAAGAGGGATTTTGATCTCAGTGAGACTTTGTGGATGAATGAAACTAAGTAAACCGCTGTCCTTTATACATTATTATTGGAAACCTCATTTTCATTTTTATGTTGAATTGTACGCTTGCCTGCAGAAAAACTCCCCGTTTTCATATGTTTAACTGTCCTCCTGTGCACTGACTAAAAGACTTGTTTATACTGGCAAGTAATTGTAAATTGCTTCATCTGAAATGTAACGATTGAACACTTAGAAAAAGGAAAAGTTCTCTGCAGCGGTCGTGGGCTCAGCATTTTTTTCTAGGAACTGGGGAATTTATCAGTTTGGGGAAAGTTTCTTTTGCACATTTTAAAAAAATTACACATGGTGGGTATTTTTTAGACACTATTTAAATTTGACTACTTTTAGGGTAAAATAAAATAAAGGATTCACTCTTCGTCCACTGGAAAGGTATTCCTGGCAGTATAATCACAGCTTAAAGTCTGCATTTATAGGGAAATAAACTCTTCAGAAAATAAAAATAAAATATGAGAAATACAAACAATTTTAAAAAAGATTTTCTTTTTGGTGGCTGGTCCAAATTTCCGGAAGGGGGACATTGCAGGCACTTGGACTTGTGACCTCAGTACTTATTTTATGTACGGCTATCAGCTACTTTCCAGGAAATTTCAGGGAACTATGTGACCCCTAAAATACTACAGAGTATCATTATTTTATTACTTTTCTCTTGATGGACAAAAGCAGTTTGCTTCTTTTAATTAATCCTAAATAATGTTTGACAGCTGAATCGAGCCAACTCAGGCCAAAACAATGGACGCGCCAGAATGATCAGTGAACCTGTGCCGTTCTTGTCCGTTGCAGATGCAGCAACACCCAACACCGTGAATCATCCAACAAAGCCTCTGCCAAGAGAGCGCTGGAGCCACAGCTCCCACAGCGAGTGTGCCTCCTGCGCCGCGGATGGCTGATGTCACGCCAGTCACGCCAGTCCATTAAAGCCGGAGTACAAGGGAAGCGTGTGTCTGTCAGGCCGTATTACGTGAGGACGACAGTGATGGACTGCCTCGGGGCTACAGTTGGAGCCTCCCATTCCTCCGTCCAAATCTCCGGCCGACTCCTGGAGCAACCTCATGATGTCAGTAAAACCCATCTCTCTCTCTCTCTCCACATGAAATTATCAGTTTGAGTAGTTTTGCCCTTTGCTTGCAAACTGTGTCTGTCTGAGGGCAGTCACTGAGAAAAAATAAGCCCACTTGGGGCAGAGTGGTGCCACAGTGTGCCAGGAAAGATAGATTCAGGAAAAAAGAGCTATGCAAAATCAAGCTTGTAAACATTCTCCATATACTGTACTCCACGTGTATAATACCCCTCCTACTGCAGCCGGTAATGCGACAACAAAAATCCGTATTCCAGCCATTTCAGGTCAGAAGATTTTTTTAAAGAAAAGGGAAGGAGCAATGACAAAGCTAACCAAGGTTATTCTCTCTGTCTGGATTAAGATGCATTATATCCATTATATGCATTATAAGTTAAAAAATAAGTTGAGGTTATAAATGATATAATTTTATGTATCTCTCATGTTGCCTTGTTGCTTTACAGCAGATTTGTATGGGGGATGGGGAAGGACAAATGTATACTGTAGTTTTCTAAAGGCGGCACTCGCTGATTTCTCCCCTCCTGCACTGTGGCTGTGCACAGGCTTTGCTGTGTTGTTTGTAAGATAGGTGGATTCACTCCAGCATGCTCTTATCCAAAAGGCCCGTGGTCCATCTGCCCGCTTTGTAGAATCCAAACGTTCTTCACAGCACGATCATACTGAACACTGCAGCAGCTCCAGCAAACAGCCCTCTGCAACACTGATGGCACACAGACCTGAAAACACACTCACTCTGCACCCGTATCCAGGCTCTCTTTTGATATTCCACTTATTTGTGTGTATATGTATATATATATATAAACTATAACTGAATAATTACTGGGCAGATTAATGTTAATTCTATGGTTTACCCCTGGCTGTTTACTTATATTCCTGCAATAAGTAATTATTCAATAATGATACATTTAAGGTTTTACTTTACTTTATTTAAGGTATTACTGATGAATAGATTTGGTATTTGCAAAATATGGACACTTAATAAATTCAGTAAATAGCTCCCTGTCTTTAAAGTCCCTGGGAGCCGGTTACACAGAACTATTCATGGCATTGTTTTTGAAAGCGTCCTCACTTTACTGTTAGTGCCTAAAACTCTTGCAGAGTGTTGTATATACACTGGCTTATGATGTATGATATACACAACATATTTCCAAACCAGTGTTCCCCTAGTGCTGTTGAGTCTCTGGACACTTAAAGGACTGAAGGAGAAGTGGCGTTCGAGGACTGCCGAAAGTTCTGCTTTCCAGCCTGGCGACAATAAACCCCGAAGACACTGTCGAGCCACAGTTCTGACAAGAAAACTCACGATCCCTGGACACTGTTTCCCAATTTTCAGTCATTTAGAGACATGGCAGAAAAACACTGCGAGGACTAAGTGCTAGATACATGCATGTTTTTTTCCCCGAAGTAAACCGGTCCTGTTGCACGACAACGTTGAGGCCTCGACGCTCAAAATACCCTGAACTAAACTAAGAGCGTTCCGTCACCATGGAGATAGATGAGGCTCAGGCCGGCGCTCTGCGGGTAGCCGGTGCATTAACGTTTGAACGGCGAACATTGAGTTTTGTATGTAAACGTTGGATAAACGGGAGAAAACAAATATTCAATTTTTGTTGTTTAGCTACTCCGAAACGTTTTTGGTTTTTTTTCCCGCCAGGTATTCACTACATAGTTGTAGTAGTAAGCTTCTCGCAGTTTGGCTAACATTAGCATTCAGGGTCTTAGCGCTGTGACTTTAGAGGCAGTTAACGTTAGCTAAAACCCACATTTAAATTGGTTTTCAGTCTTTCCTTAAAAAAAAAAAAAAACATCACATAAAAAGACCAGAAAGGAAGAAAGAATCTATCCATAACTGCTGGGATGTGAAACTTTTAATGTGTGATTTTAATGTGTCTTCCTTTAAACAGAGGACCTGCAAATATAGTCCACACAACCCCTGCAATAATGTCCAAGTTCCCTTATGCTCCAGGGCCCAACCTGAACCCCGCTGAGGACTGCAGAAGGACGAGGAGGATCGTTGCAGAAGATCCGGACTGGTCCCTGGCTGTAGTGCCTTGTCTGTCAAACCTCTGCCTGAGAAGCATTTTGAGAAACTTTGAGGGTATGCTTTTGTTCTTAGCTGCATCCTTATACACTCTTTTACACACCTACTTGTTTTATAACTGGAACTTGACTGCAGATATTAAACCTGTTACAGAAAATCCTATATTTGAAGAACTTACACCCACCCAGAAAGACTTCATTCAGGAGAGGCTATCTCCTTCCCAGCCTCTGCGTGTGACAGCCAACCTGATCAGCGATGGCGTCTACTGGAAGCGGTGCTGCGAGCAGGAGTGGGACCTTTGTGATGTCTCAAATTATGGCCACAGCTGGAAACGAATGTTCTTTGAGAGGCGCATGGAGAGCATTATTGAGCTTTTTATTCCGGATGTAACAGAACCTAAGACAGTTCTAGAGATGGTGCCGCACTGTAGAAACTACGTCAAGAGGCTGGATATCTCCCAGCTGCTGCCTTCTATCAAGGAGCCCCAGAAGGAGAAGGAGGAATATGGCTCGGAGTGGGCAAGTGACACTGAGTATGACGGGCCCTCCATGGACCACTTTGACTTTGGCATCCTGCTCGACAAGCTGACCAGCCTGGAAGAGCTCCATTTGGTGTACAGAGTCAAACAATGTGGTATGAACTTTGAATGGAAGATGTTTGAGATGACTGACCGAGATTGTGAGTCCCTCGCCAAGGCCCTTAAGTCCTGTAAAACTTTGAAGGTGAATAGTGATTCCTCCTCAGTGGTTCATGGCATGCTTCCCCTTGTAGCTATGGCTCCTTGCAAAGCACGGAGCCTGATTGTCTGGAGCATGCTTATTTGTTGTAATTCAGCACTTCTTGCCAGATAAAAAGCATTATTTACAGAAATGTCCCCAATGTCATGGACCTTAAATGCACAACCTTAAATGCATGCTTTATTTATACATTTATTTACACATCAAACGAAAGACAGTAGAGCCTCTGGCTGCAACCTAAATAAGTCACTATTTGACACAACGGTTTTGTCACATGAATTTATTACTGCACAAGAACATGGCGTATATCTGCAACTGGTTTCTGTGCCTGATAAAGAAGCTGCATACAAGATGATTGGAGTTGATATTAGAGCTGCAACTAATGACTGGTTAATGTGTTGATTATTTTTATTAATCGTTTAGTCCATAATATTTCAGAAAATAACGAAAAATACATATTACAACTGCTCAGAGCCTAAGGTGACATCTTCAAATTGCTTGTTTTGTCATATCAACAGTCCAAAACCCAAAGATATTTAATTGAAAATGATATAATATTAAAAAAAACAGTAAATCCTCACCACTTAGAAGCTGTAAACAGTGAAAGTTTGGCATTGTTTCCTGACAAACAACTTAACTTCTTCAGTTTCATTTTGTCAATCAGTTACTCAACTAATTTACAAATCGTTTCAGCGCTCACTAATATTCTATTCATTTACTTACTTTATTTTTCATTATTTGAAGCATAGTCCCTCACTGTTCTGTGGTGCTGGCAGGTAAATGGCATTATGCATTTGGCAGGTTCACACTGTAAAACAATAATAAGACCAGTCATTTTCAAGGCTAATACTCTCTGGCATCTTACATGTGCCTCTGATGTTTCAGTTCTTTGAGCTACTTGGAAAAACTCACCACAGAATCTTGTAAATCCTCATACTATATCTTTTTTACAGCTTCTGAGGCTCCATCAAAGCCACGTTGAGGACAGAAAATGCCGGCTGCTGGTGAAATACCTTTTGGACCACCCGTCGCTGAGGGAGCTCGACTTTTCTCACAACCTGATCGGAGACAGAGGAGCAAGAGCTATCGGCAAGCTGCTCACCAGGAGTAAACTGGAGATCCTGAACATGTGTGACAATGATATTAGAGAGCCAGGGGCCAAAGCTATAGCTCATGCCCTGTCCAAGAACTCCACTCTTTTGTCCCTGAACCTGCGTCTCAACCGTCTAAGAGATGAGGGAGGCCAGGCCATATGTAAGGCCTTGCTGAACAATAACACCCTCTGTCACCTGCACCTGGGAGGCAATGAGGTGACAGGGCCTACTGCCATCACTTTCTCTAAAGTGCTATCTAACAATAACTCCCTGAAGAGCTTCAATCTCTCCTGCAACAACCTGGGTGACGTAAGTAAGGTGGCCATGATGAATTTCTCTCCTCACATATCCCTCCTGACA